>NC_056749.1:19054948-19097448 GCF_019279795.1 Protopterus annectens
TTTTTTTTTTTTTTTTTTAAAAATAGTGCTGACAAACCTTTCAAATTGCATGATGCTTGCTGGGAGAATATCATCCCCCACAGCAGTACCAACATATTTATGTATAATCGACTTGATGCACAGTTTTGCATGCTTGTAATAAAATAAAGCGTTACCGCAATTGCGATTCCGATATCGCATTACCGGCAGTGGACTGTAACGAAGTAAGAGCCTAGTGACCAACATCTTACAGTTTTTTAGGAGGAATGAAAATAAGTAAATAAGTTTGGAAGTCCGATTTGTGCCAAGTCTTATTGAAAATTATGAAAACAAAGCTTGGCTCTTTCAGGCACCTAAAAAAAAAAAAAAAAAAAAAAAAAGACTAATATCTGGATATGCAGTCGTAGACGGGAATGTTCATAACCTAAGGAAAGTGGGTGTTACTTTGTCCGGTTTTAATTCAGAGTTTTTAATACTTGGATTGACCCCTTTAAGTTTGAAATGTCGGTCCGACTCATGATAGGAACGCAAATCCAAAAGGCAGTTGACACTGGGAGTTAAAACAAGACTGGGTTGGGAGGGTGGCCTAATGGTTAAGGTGTTTGCTTTACAAACACAAGATGCAGGGTTCGAGTCTCACAAGGGATAATTGGGCTAGGTTTAAAATGGCTCGCAAGAGCAGTTAACTTAGTACTATAACCTATGAACCCTATGAACCTATGGAACTGAACAGGCACAGGATATTTAAAAGAAAAATGACACTGTGGTTGGGAATGCGCGTGACATGCTAAGTGAGCGTTTCTTTGGTTATCTGCAAGTCGGACCAGAATTTTAAACATTGGGATTGTCCCTTTAAGGAACATATTAGGGATGTTAAAAACGATAAAACAATTAGCCCAGTAGCAGAAAGTTTTAATAAAGTGCACCATGGTAGTTTGAATAGTTTACAAGTGACAGTCTTGGAGCAATTTTTTGAATGAAGACAGAATAAAGTATTTTTTTAAAAAAAAAAAGTAACCTCTTTATATTAAAATACGATGCACTCCAACCTAAGGGTATGAACAAGGAGCACAATTTGAAAAGTTTTATATAGTGATATATTTAAGAATTTGTTTAGCGAATAATTAAGAAATAACCAACATGGTGTGGTATATTATAGCAGTAACCAACGCCTGAGTGTGGGTAATGCTGAATTTACCCACGGTTGGCATGGTTTGATCATGAGGGCGAAGCCCGAGTGGCCAAACAAAGCCAACCGTGGGTAAATCTAGCATTACCTACACCCAGAAGTGGGTTATTGCTGTTATACAATGACATTTAAGAAAATTTTTTTTTTTCTTAAATAATGGCATTGTATAATGGCTCAACGGAGAAAGCAAGATCTCCATTGCTTTTTACTGTTTCGCTGTGTTAAATGGGTTTAACATAGCGAGACAGCTTTAAAATAAACAACGGAGAATCTTCGTTGCTTATTTTAAAGCTGTCTCGCTATGTTAAAAATATTTAACATAGCGAGACGGTTTTGAAAAAAGCAACTGAGAAAGCAAGATCTCAGTTGCTTTTTACACACTGTCTGGCTATGTTAAAGGAGTTTAACATAGAGCGACTGCTTTAAAAAAAGCAACTGAGATCTCAGTTTCTTTTTTTAAACCTGTCTCGCTATGTTAAACTCCTTTAACAAAGTGAGACAGTGTTTTAAAAGGACTTGTACTAATGGAAAAAGTCAGGGCGACCGGACCTTTTTCCATTAGTATAAGTCTATTTACAACGTGCACGCTGACCAATCAGAGTGCAAGTTTTGGAATATTAATAGGGGGTCATGGTATAATGAAGATTTACCCATGGTTGGTGTGGTTTAGTCACAAGGACGAAGCCTGAGTAATTAAACAAAGGCAACCGTGGTTAAGTCTTCAATATACCACAACCACGGAGTCGGTTATTGCTATTATACATTGACATTATTTAAGAAAAAATATTTACTTTTCTTAAATGTCTTTGTATAGTGGCGGATTGCTGTTCTGCTGGTTGTGGTATACTGCTTCTGCGTTTTGATGTACTGCGCTTGTGTACGGGATTTGCATTCCAATGGATACCCAGTACACCAATGCTTTGAAACGGAAGCAATGGAGAAAAGGTCTCCATTGCTCAGTTTCCTTGTTTATACAAATTTACAAAAAAAAAAAAAAAGTTTTGGGGCAGTTAACGGAGAAGTCTGGGCGACAGGACCTCCTTTCTATTGGTATATTGTGCGATTTACAGCTGACACTCTGGACTGGCCAATCAGCGTGCACATTTTTCGAATATTAATAGGGGAGACATTGTATAATTTATGTTGTCTTTAGGCTTTTCCCGGTTAGGGGTCGCCACAGCGGAACTCCGGTCCGCTAATGATTGGTAGTTGATTTTTTACATGCCGAGTTACCAGCCCTGATGCACAACCTTCAACAAAAATACGCCCATTCATGCATGTTTCCACGCAGAAGACGCTCTAGATTTGAATCGAACCGGACAGCGTCTTACTGTGAGGCGACAATGCTACCGTAGCACCACCACCCCAGGTCAGGCATTGTATAATTTATATTAGTGTATATAATTGTTTTTACACTTGAATGATTGTAGCAAATCCAGTATAAAAGAGGTTCATTGTAGAGATGCATTTACTCTCTAAAGGCTATTTTAGCAGAGGTGCTAAGAGAATTTAATATGGTGTGCTGATTCCTGGTCTCTCTTGTGGTGGAATATCCCTGGTTGTATTCTACATGAACTACAGAGTGAACTGGCACCTCACCTGTGTGCCCTGTTCAATCACAGCCTCACCTCAGGCTTTTGTCCCTGCCAAATGGCACACTGCTACAGTTTATCCCTCTCCACAAAGGAGGAATGACTACAGACCCTGGGAACTATTGCCCCATTAGCCTGACTAGTCTAATATGCAAAGCTGTGGAACGCATCATCATAGACCTAATAAACAAGGATATAGGGAATCTCCAAACTCTGGATCCCACACAGTTTGCTTTTGTGAAGGGTAGATCATGCCTGCTCAACTTAGTCAACTTCAAGTCAGTCACCAGAGCTGTGGATGAAGGCAAGGTGGTTCATACAGACTACCTTGATCTGGCCAAGGCTTTTGATACCCTTCCCCACTCTGGAATTATAGAAAAACTCACTAAGCTAGGCATAATCCCCTATATCACTTGTGAGTTGCAAACTAGCTCACAGAACCCACAGGGTGAAAGTAGCTGACACCAAGTCAGACTGTTGATTTTAGTCATGAGTAGAGTCTCACAGGGGTTGGTCCTGGGTCCTCTCCTGTTTGGTATCTTCTTTTCTGAAATCCTGGCCAACGCGAAGGGACTCTGGCTGACAAAGTTCGCAGACTATTGCAAGTTGGGAGCTATTGACTCCCAAAGTGATGTTGACATCCTACAGAATGGCCTTGCTGTGACCAACAACTGGTGTCAGAACCATGGCCTTAAGCTCAATGCCAAAAAATGCAGTCATCCCCTTTGGGAAAAACCCGGTTCCCATGAATTAACACATTGATGGTAGTCCACTGAACACAGAAGGCGTTATAAGAGATCTGGGAACACAGGTTGACTGCAGCCTCTCTCTTTTGATCACAATATTCCCACTAAGGGTTTTGCATCCAGGTCATTGTCTCCCTCTACTCTTCCCTCATTAGGCCATTCATAGAGTACAGCGCTCCATTTGGCATGTACATCACTAGACACCTGCAACAACTGGAGAGGCCGTAAAAGTACCTCACAAAGAGGATCCTAGGCCTTAAACACTTGTCCTATATGGACAGACTCAACTCCCAACTATTCTGTCATATCTCCTACTTGGAGGCAATCTCTGCTTGACTTACAAAGCCATGTCTGACCCAGCTCTGTTAGAAATCCCAATCCGTCTGCACCACACGCTCCAGAGACCTCAACCTCATTACTACAATTAACGGAGCATGCTGGAGGGACAGGTTCATAACCCAGAGACTGCCCATGCTATGGAACAGACTTCCCATACATGTCGCACGTTACCAACCCAAAGCGGTTGGCCAGATTTACCCCCAAACCATTAGTATTTTATATTGTGGCATGTTTTCGAATTGTTGTTGGTTACTTATTTGCACTAGATTTTTATATATTGTTCAATATGGTAATTTGATGAGTGGCGTTTTGGCGCCTTTTTCCACTACTTAATCAATGGATTTAGTATGCTTAATTGTTCTGATGAAACTCGCTGTTGTGCGAGTGAAAGCGCTCAACATTTTGGCTTGTACAATTAAAGCTTTGTGATTTTTTTATCTTTGGCTCCTGTGACTAGCTGTTCTTCTGTGAGCTGGCAGCGAGCAGATTGGTTTTTGGGTTGCCGGACTGTTTGGAGATATTTCTTGGTCCATTCTGCGTGTTTCAGTTGTTATGAGTTCCCCAAACCAGTGGGCAGAGGCTCAAAAGCAAGTTCTCTCTCTCTCTCTCTCTCTCTCAAGCATAAAGGCTATTCAAACTGTACCAGTAGAGGAAAAGGGACGAGGTTTCTACTAAAGACTTTTCCTGGTACCCAGAAAAGACAACTCATGGTGTCCTATCCTGGACCTGTCTATTTTGAACACTTTTTTTGATTCCAAAATTCAAGATGCTAACTTCACCAGTTGCTTCCTATGCTAGGCAAATCTGTCTGGTTGGCAACACTCTATTTAAAGGAAGTTTACCTGCACATCCCAATCAAGGAATCTTGCAGAGGATACCTACGCTTCAAAGCAGGCTACATGCACTATCAGTTCTCTGCACTGCCCTTTGGCTTATCTACTGCACACAGGGTATTCACAAAGTGCCTAGCTCCAGTCATTGCATTTTTCAGGCAAAGAAATGTACCCATACCTGGACGATTGTCTAGTTCAGGCAGAAAGCCAGGAAATACTTTTGAATCATCTGGCTTTTGTACAAAAGGTTTTAACTTGTCTGGGGTACATATGAGGAAACTTCAATGGTATCTAAAAAGCCTACGGTGTCAACATTGTCAGGATCTAGAAGCAATGTTTCATATCATACCTTGCCTACAGCTAGAGTTCCTTTGGTTGGCAGAGGCCTGCCACCAAAACAAGGGACTACCATTCACTCTACCCCCTGCCACCCAAACCCCAACAGATGCATCAGACTATGCATGGGGGACTCACCTGGCAGGGAAGTACCTTCAGGGCAAATGGAACCCAAATCAAATGCACCTGCATATCAATCAAAAAGAAATGTTAGCTGTACAGAATGCTCTGACAGCTTTAAAGGACCACATTCTTCCAGGACAATTAATGTTAAAGACGGACCACACCACTGTTATGTGGTACCCATTCTTACCCCCTCTGCGGACTAGCCATGGCACTGTGGATCACAGCCTTGAGCTACCAAGTGCATCTACAGGCTCAATTCCTGCCAGGAAAACTAAATACACTGGCAGACAGACTAAGCAAAAACCTCACGGACCCACACAAGTGGAAACTGAAACCAAAGACTTTCAATATGTTGACGAACAAATGGGGGAGCCCAGATATAGACTAGTTTGCCTCCCCCCCAGAACTACCAATTGGACAAATTTTGCACAAGGACTCCCCACAGACTAGCTTGGAAAGAGGTTTTTCTAGCTGAAGGACAGAGCACCCAATCAGTTTATGCCTTTCCTCCTCTGCCTCTCCTCTCCAAAGTACTACTAAAGATCAAGCAGGGCAAACCAAGGACGATACGGATTGCATCAGACTGGCCATGCCAACAGTGATACCCCCTCTTGCGCAGTGTGTACTACTGGCTCCATGGCATCTGCCTCAGACCCCTACCCTCTTGTCTCAGCAGGAGAACCAGATTCTGCACCCTCAGCTTCAAACCCTGAACCTAGCAGCCTGGCTAATTACCTAATCTCTCCTTTACCATCCCTCAGTAAACAAGTGTTGGATGTCATTTTAGAGGCAAGGAGACCTAGTACTAGAAAATCTTATGCTGAAAAATGTAAAAGATTCTGTGCCTGGAACCAATCTCAAGGGATGGACACAGCAGTGCCCAACTTAGCTCAGATTCTTCGATATTTAACTGAGATGCTTCACAAGGGCCTTCCTTGTTCCTCCATCAAAATTCATGCCTCAGCCATTTCAGCTCATTATAATACAGAACAACCCTCCTCTTCTCTCATCCACTGCTCAAGCAGTTCCTCAGAGGGGCTAAAAACTTGAGACAACCCAGGAGAGCTCCAACTCCAGCCTGGGACCTTAACTTTGTATTGGAGAAACTGTCTTCCTCCTTTCGAGCCAGCTGCGAGAGCGGATTTAAAATTCCTTTCCTGGAAAACAACCTTGCTTTTAGCAGTCACTTCAGCAAGAAGGGTATCTGAATTACAGGCCCTTATGGCAGTGGAGCCTTTCATCATCTTTCATGCAGACAGGGTGTCCCTCAGAACCAATCCCTCCTTCATGCCCAAGGTGGTATCCAGTGTGGCTCTTAATCAGTCCATTCATTTGCCATCCTTCTTTCCTAATTCACTTGCCATCCTTTTTTCCTAATTCACAGAACAAAGGGGAACGGGTATTGCACTCCTTAGATGTGCACAGACAACTTGGATTTTACTTGGACAGGACTAAACCTCAAAGGAAATCTGAACAACTGCTGGTGGCATTTGCTGCAGGGTCAGAGGGGAAGACTATTTTCAAAGCAAACATTTTCTAAATAAATGGATAGGCCATTGTATTCATTTCTGCTATAAGCACCATGAAAAACCTATCCCACAGGGGATCAGACCCCATTCAGCCAGGACTGCATGTACCTCTACAGCCTTTCTCAGAGGTGTCCCTGCCCGGGACATCCTAGAAGCTGCTACCTGGAGTTCTGTACATATTTTCACCAAGCATTACCATTTGCCAATTTTCTCTAAATCCAGAGCTGGCTTCGCCACTGCAGTCTTGCATGGCCTTATAGCTGGTCCTAATGCTATCTAAATTCCTCCTCCCATCGTTGGCTTTGGGAATCTACCCAAATGTGATGACTGCAGCAGTGAAACACTAACCTAGTACAGTTGTGTACACTTGCCATAAATGTAGATGTTAGTGTATTCACTGTTGCAGTCCTGGTTACCCTCCCTCCAGTCCCCTGACTACTTTACTTTCCTGTGCTTAAAAGTTTTTTGGTGTATTTGCTTTTTTGTTGGAGGTGTGTGTGTGTGTGTGTGTGTGTGTGTGTGTGTGTGTGTGTGTGTGTGTGTGTGTGTGTGTGTGTGTGTGTGTGTGTGTGTGTGTGTGTGTGTGTGTGTGTGTGTGTATATGTATATATATATACAGGACCCAAGACTTCGTTAATCAGGCCGACTGAGGGCTACTGCAAGCAGATAACCCAAATGTGATGACTGCAACAGTGAACACACTCTAACATTTACATTTATGATAAGTGTACACAACTATACTTTCCCATACTACCCACCTTTACTAGAAATTGAAGCAGAATCTTGGCCAAACTTTACCATATACACAGAGCTTTGCTAAGATGCGTTTCAGCTTCGGGAAGTCCTGAAACTATTTCAAACTGTTTACCCTTCCAGAATAGCAATTAGTCCCCCCCCCCCCCACACACACACACAGGACAATACAGAAGGCTTCCTAGTACAGATTTGTCTGACTGCATTGAGACCTGTAAGATGCAATCTTTATGGCCCAAATTAAGTAATTTCAGGATATCTTTCTGAAAGTTACCTGGAGCTGAGATTATCCTGTTACAGGGTTATAACTGTTGAAATTAATATTGTATGTCCAACTGTATTGCTTTTTTCTGTCCAGCAGGACCCATTTTTGGTACTTTTTTAACTTAAGCAACTTTACAAGTGCATTTTCAACATGAGCACCTACACAAATCAATATGATATGCAAATGACTTGTAATTCTTTACAAGACTCCAACTAGCTATGGTGGCATACGTTAACACCTCCTCTGGCCTGCTTCTGACATTGTTGGAAATACCTCATATTGTCATATTAATATTTTAGCAGTCCTGGGTCCTCTCCTGTTTGGTATCTACCTCTTTGAAGTCCAGGTCAACACGAAGGGACTCTGGCTGACAAAGTTTGCAGACTGTTGCAAGTTAAGCTATTAACTCCCCCACATGGTGGTGACATCCTACAGAAAGGCCTCACTGAGACCAACAACTGGTGTCAGAAACATGACCTTGACCTCAATGCCAAAAAGTGTCGTCCTCCCTCTGGGGGGGGGGGGGGTTCCCATGAATTACCACATCGAAGGTAGTCTACTGAACGGGGGAAGGCGTTATAAGAAGTCTGGGGGCACAGGTCGACAGCAATCTCTCTTTCGACCACCACATTACCACTGTGGTCAGAATGTCTTGTGGCACATCTCATTACTAAGGGTTTTGCATCCAGGAAGAAAGAGGTCATTGTCTCCCTGTACTCTTCCCTCATTAGGCCAGTCATAGAGTACAATGCACCATTTGCATGTACCTCACTAGGCACCTGCAACAGCTGGAGAGGCTGCAAAAGTACCTCACAAAAAGGATCCCAGGCCTTAAACACTTGTCCTATGTGGACAGACTCAAACTCCAACTATTCTCTCTCGTATCGTCTACTTAGAGGCAATCTCTGCTTTACTTACGAAGCCATGTCTGACCCAGCTCTATTGTAAATATTGCATCTAAAGAAATCCCAATCCCTTCGAACTACATGGTCCAGCAACCTCAACCCCATTACCACAATTAACAGAACATGCTGGAGGGACAGATTCATAACCCAGAGACTGCCCATGCTGTGGAATAGACTTCCCATACGTGTCCAACAGAGCACCTCACTGGCCCTCTTCAAGAGAAATCTTGAGTGGATGGGAAATAGAAAATTCATCCCAGGGATCACTCCAGTGGCTCTACTCAAGAGGTACTGGGAACCAAGGTCTGTTGGCACGATGCCAAGGTAATCCTATGGGCTGGGCTTTGTAAAGGCTCCAGGGCCATTAGCCTAGTACACACCTATGAACCTATGATGGGGGGGGGGTGTGTAGTCCTTCCTCCTTTTGCGTTGTTAAACCACTTTTCTGTCTTTGTGGAATCCCTTTGTGTGTGTGTGTGAGATCTTCGTGTTTCACTGTTGCAGTCATTACATTGGGTAATCCTGCTGGCAGGTTGCCCTCAGTCAGCCTGAATTCCAAAGTCTTGGGTCCTGCGTCGGCTGCTGTCACCCCTTCCCTGACGTCAGGTCATCAGGGGTATAAAAGAAGCAGCCGCTGCCTTTTTTAGTCTTTCTTGCTGCGCGGTGCCCGAAGCAAAAGCAGTTTGCAAGTGCCGGTCGGCAGACTCCTGAGATTTTCGTGTTTGAATTTCAGATCCGAAGTCTTCATTAAAGCTAAGTACCCCGTTGAGGAAACTTTTTTTTCTTGCTCCAGACAGATGTCAAAGTTAATAATTGTATTTCTGGTGGAAAGCAAATACCTCATAAGGACTTTCATTCTTACTGTATTCCTTGCCTAGGCCCTGACCATAACGTTTCAGGTTGTCGGTATTGTGCTAGATTTAACCAACGCACTATTAAGCGTCTGTATGATTTTGCATTAAACTATTTTGGACGCAGGTTTAATTATCTAGAAATGTCGTCAGATAGCCATCCAACTACCTGAGTTCACAAAAAATGCAACGAAAAAGAAAGGCCCAAAACCGACTAAGCTTCTTCCAAGCCAGTCACCGGTTCTCAGTGAGGTTCTTTCGCAGCCCCTGATGCCCGCTACTTTAGAGTCACAGGCCGCTACAGACTCCCACGTGGAGTCGGCTATGCCACTGGAAACTCAAGGTATTGGAGCCTCGGACAGTATTCCTTCAGATGAGTCCGGAGCCGCTGAGCAGGTACTGGCTTCTGAGGGTGTATTCAGACCAAAACATCTATACATTAAAACGACCTTCAGCTTCAAAGGCAAAGACTAAAACTCAAGAGCCACGTGGATAGGCTTCCATGCCCAAAAAACAGATGTTCAAAATGGCCGAAGACTTGATTACCTTGATCAGGGATTCCCATCCCCCTCCTGATGATGAGGCCTAGGCAAGAGACAGACTATGAATCTTCAGATTAGGTTTCTATTTCTTCTGATTTCTCTTCTGACCAGGAATATTCCATTCCCCCCATGAGGATTCTGATGCGGAAGAATCTGTTCCTTCAGCTTCTCCTCCAGAGGACTATTCTTTTGGGGAAACCTTGCATACCATGAGAGAGCATTTCCACTGGGAGAGCAAAGATTTCTCAGAATCTAAAAAGAGGCTCAGGGACTTACTCTTACTACCTCAACACAGGCCTCTAGCAATTCCACCTGTGTTAGACATTGTAGATGTGTGTTCAGAGTCTAGTCTGACCCCTGACTCCTTACCTCCTGCTCCTGCTAAGTCTGACAGATATTACAGGGTTCCTGACTCTCATAAATTCCTTTTCAAAAATCCTGCTGCAGACCCAGAAACCCTTTCGCAGGGTCCTAAATGGGTTAAGGCTTTTGCTGCAAAAAAAAAACCCTTCCCCCTCTGACAGATTCAAGGGCACTGGATAGATGGGGGGGGGGTTGCTACCTTTGCTATAAGGGCCTTAAACTGTCAATTTCATATGCTTAAATATCAGCAACATGTTATGTTATTAAATTCTGAATGTGCAGAAAACAAGGAAATGTTGGATTTATTGCATGCAGCTGAACAAGTTGGAAAACCTACTTTGCAATGTGGGTTTGATTCTCTGGAGGCCTCCTGCAGGGCCTAGTTACGGGTTCTATAATTAGGAGGCATGCTTGGTTAAAGGAACAAAATCTGCCTGATCATGTCAAAGTTAAATTATTAGACACACCTTTAAAGCATGATACTTTGGTGTTGAGGCAGAAGAGGTGTTAAAGAAAATGGAGGACAAAGCTAAATCTATGCAAACTGTCAAAGATTTCTTACAAGTACAGCCACCTAGGTTTAATAGACACTGGCCAACAAAGAATTGGTCCTTTCCTGTGTCAGACAGACCTGAAAGGGGCAGACCCAGACACCCTAGAGGCAGATCCCAGGCGCAAGGTTCATACAGGTCAAAGCAATGGGGTGCTTCTACCTCCAAAAGTGGAGAAGACAAATCACAACCGTACAGGAAACAATCCCAATGACTTCCTCCTGCCTGCACCAAGCACTTATTTCCTGGCAGCACCCTTAGGGGGAAATTAGCACTTTTTTCTCAAAATTGGCACGTTATAACCCAGGACAAATGGGTTCTAAATATTGTATCACAAGGCTACAAGTTCCATTTCCATACCCTGCCAAAGGCAAACGTTTAGCCAGATGTGCCAAAGAATCAGTGGGCTGAGGCACTAAAACAAGTTTCATCCCTCATGGACATGGGGGCCATTTAACAAGTACCAGAGCAAGAGCGGGGACAAGGATTTTACTCGAGACTGTTCTTGGTACCCAGAAAGGACAAGGTCTGGAGGCCAATACTGGACCTATCTATTCTGAACACATTCCTGGATATACCAAAATTCAAAATGTTGACTTTGCAGCAGCTTCTGCCCATGCTGGGCAAGAACGCTTGTCTTGTGACTTTAGACCCAAGAGGCATATCTGCATGTCCCAATCGGACAAATATGCAGAAGATACCTCAGATTCAAGGCTGGCTCAATGCATTACCAATTCTCTGCACTGCCCTTTGGCTTGTTTACTGCGCCCAGGGTCTTTACAAAGTTCCTGGCACCAGTAGTTGCATTTTGCAGACAAAGAGGAATACAAATATATCCTTATTTGGACGACTGTCTAAGCAGAGAACAAGGACATTCTACTACAGCATCTGGCGTTTGTGAAAAGACTTCTAACATGCCTAGGGTACACAGTCAACGAAAATAAATTAAAACTAGTACCCTCTCAAGAGAATATTCCTGGGAGCAAGCTTAAATACAACTGCCCAGATGGCTTACCTCACGCCAGACAAACAACGGCGACTGACTACCTACTTCAAAATGTTAGCAACAAAGGTCCAGTTATCTGCAAGGAAAATTCTGCAGGCTTTGGGCTTCATGGCATCTTGCACTCTACTAATACCATATGCAAGACTGCATATGAGGAAACTTCAATGGTACCTAAAAAGTATTTGGACTCAACATTGCCACAGCCTGGAAACTGATTACTCTCATTCCCTGCCTGCAACAGGAGTTTCGATGGTGGGAAAAGGCTTGTCACCAAAACAAGGGACAGCCATTCACATTACCCCCAGCCAGGCAGACACTAACAACGGATGCATCAGATTATGCCTGGGGGGCCCACATGGCTGAAAGATGTATTCAGGGCACATGGACCTCAAACCAAATGCATCTACATATCCATCAAAAAGATGCTAGCTCTGCAAAATGCCCTGACAGCCTTCAAGGACCTACTACATCCAGGACAATTACTGATGGACAGACAACACCACGATCATGTGGTATATAAACAAGCAGATGGGGCACACATTCTTACTCCCTTTGCAGACTAGCTATGACCTTGTGGGACACAGCATTGACTTACCAAGTACATCTGCAGGCACATTTCCTGCCAGGAAGGAAAAATACTCTGGCAGATAAAATAAAATAAGCAGAAACCTCATTGATCCCCACGAGTGGCAGCTGGATCCACAGGTTTTCAGCATAACAAGCAAATGGGGATGCCCGGACATATTTGCCTCCCCTCACAACTACCAACTAAGATTCTGCACAAGGATTTATCACAGACTAGCATGGAAAGTGGATGCCTTATCAGTATATGCCTTTCCCCCTCTGCCTGTCCTTCCCAAGGTACTCCTAAAGGTCAGACAGGACAAGCCAAAGATTATACTGATTGTCCCAGACTGGCCCCGCCAGTACTGGTACCCAATACTAAGGAGCTTGTCTCAATGCCCAGCTTGGACCTTGCCTCAAGTACCTCATCTACTGTCCTAGCAAAACAATCGGATCCTGCACAGCCACCTCAGGACTTTAACCCTGGCAGCATGGCGGATAATGTAGTCCCATGGCGGATAATGTAGTCCATACAAAATACACCTGTCAGTAAAGCTGTGATGGATGTAATCTTGGAAGCCAGAAGGCCTAGTACTAGAAAATCCTATGCTGGAAAATGGAAGAGATTCTGAGCTTGGAACCAGGCACAAGGAACAGATACAGCTGTGCCAAATATTCTTCTGATTTTGCAATACTTAACTGAGATGCTGGACAAAGGCATATCTTCGTCATGTATTAAAATTCATGCCTCTGCCATTTCGGCTCATTACAATGCAGAGCCACCAATCTTTTCTCATCTGTTAACAGTACCTCCGAGCAGCCAAAAATTTTAAGGTCTCCAAGGAGATCACCAATGTCTGCATGGGACTTCAACTATGTCTTGAAAAAACTCACCCTGCCTCCTTTTGAGCCAGCTGCTACTGCTGATATAAAGTTTTTATCTTGGAAAACAGCTCTTTTCCTAGCAATAACTTCTGCAAGACAAGTTTAAGAGCTGCAGGCTCTCATGGCTGTGGAACCTTTTATCATTTTTTATCCAGACATTCTCCCTGAGGACAAACCCAACATTTATGCCTAAAGTGGTGTCCAGTGTGGCTCTTAACCAAGCCATTCATCTACCAACTTTTTTATCCAAATCCACAGAACAAGGGGGAGAGAATTCTGCATTCTTTGGATGTACACAGACAGCTTAGATTCTACTTGGACAGAACCAAAGTTTGCAGGAAGACAGAGCAACTACTAGTGGCATATGCTGCAGGATCACAAGGAAAGGCCATCTCAAACTATTTCAAAGTGGATAGGCCATTGCATTTGTTTCTGCTACTTACACCATGGCAAGCCAGTACCCAAGGGCATTAGGCCACATTCCACCAGAGCTGCAGCCACTTCAGCAGCCTTCCTCAAGGGAGTACCAACCAAGGACATTTTAGAGGCAGCTACTTGGGAGTTCAGTGCACACCTTTACAAAGCACTATCATCTGCCACTCTACTCTAAATCCAGGGCAGGCTTTACCACTGCAGTTTTGCAGGGCCTCATAGCTCCCCCTAATGCTGTTTAGCACCAGCCTCCCTACCATAGCTTTGGGACTGTACCCAAATGTAATGATTGCAGCAGTGAAACACAAAGAACATAGTACAGTTGTGTACACTTTTTTATATAAATGTAGATGTTAGTGTATTCACTGTCCAGGTTACCCACTCGCCATCCCCTTTTTCTTCTGATGGAACCTATGTGGTGTATTTGCTGGTAGATGAAGGTAGTTTATATCTATATATCTATAAATTTTGGCTACCCTTTTAGGGGGCACCTGACATCTGGGGCAAGAAAAACTAAAGAAAATGGCGTCTGCTGCTGCTTTTATACCCCTGCCGATCTGACGTCAGGGAAGAGGCGACAGCAGCCGACGCAGGACCAAAACTTTGGAATTCAGGCCGACCTGAGGGCAACCTGCCAACAGGATTACCCAAATGTAATGACTACTACAACAGTGAATACACACTAACATCTACATTTATGGTAAGTGTACACAACTGTACTTTGAGGGTTCCACTGCACATTTCCTTGTATTCAGTCACGGATGCAAATCTACAGCAGAACTTTAAAGCACAAACTTTAACCTGTCAATTATATACAGTAACTTCCCCTTCGAAGGAGAGACCTTTATCCATTTTTGCATGCTCTGTAACCCTGTTCTTGGGAGGTAGCAACTCAATCTATTTCCCTGAGGTGGTGCCTCTCACCCCTTACCCTGATCACATGACCAGTAGTAAACGTCCTTCACCTTTTCATCAACTTTCTAAGTTTAATTTGGGGGAATTGTCCAGCAGACTTGCATTTGTTCCAAGTATACTTCCTCCTGGTTTGCTTAACTAGTGATTCAAAAACACCTCCCATATTTCCTGGGACTCTTGCCAAGTTGATCTGTTTCAGATTAATCATACTCCTAGCAGAACGTGTTTCTTGGTCACTCACTCAGTGTATACAAATAAGTATGACCATCTGTGCATTCCGTTTGGTTGAAGGGCCGTGTAGTGCCTTAGCTAATCTTATCAGGAAAAAGTGGTTTCTGTTTGCCTGCTTGACCTTTTGATAACTCTGGATTAAGTGCTGCTTTACATGTGTTTGTAAAATTAAGATTAATAATGCCCCCTGCCCCACAGAGCAGGAACAAACATGCTAACACTTTGATAGTAGCAGATGTTCCATTGCCCTACTCCAGGATTATTATAATATTTCTACATGCTCCCATTCTGCTTAAGTGCCATCAAAGGAATTATATTCCCGATTTGCAGTGAATTAGTAATTTCTTATTGTAAACTCTTTTATTAAAAAAAAATTGTCCATGTAGCTAGAACCCTGGCAGAGTTAAAATGCTGCAATGCCCCCCCCCCCTAGATTTAACCACCTGTCCTCACCATCCACACTCTTTGAACAGATCACACCTTCTAGCCATCACTGAAGCCTGGCTTAGTCAGCATAAAGGACACATAAATATTACCACTAGGCTATGATATTAAGGCAGATGGAAAATGACTAAACCTTTCTTTTTCTACCAAATTTTATTCAAACTCTTGCCTTACCAGCACACCTGCACCAGACTTCCTAAATACTGAGCAGCCTATATCCTACTGAACATCCACAAAAGCTTGTGCATAATAGTTGTACAAATCTGTCCTCTCCTGGACAGTTTTACTGGAACATATCCTTTCCTAGCTAACTGTTACTGTCTCAATAAGAAGACCTATTAATATTGGTTGCCAAACTCTTAGTTTCCCTCTATAAGCATGAATCTTCATGGTTTCACGCAATTTACCACTACTTCCACTGGTTTAAGAATTTGCACAAAACTGGTTCTCCTATCGCTATTTACTACCGGGGGCTGCGTACTGCATTTTGCAGAGTAAGTATGGGTAAATTACATGCACAGAAGCCCAAGGTATCTGTGCAACCCTACTGTTCATGCACAGAAGTCCAAGGTATCTGTGCAACCCTACTGTTCAAGCTGAAGAGAAATCGGGCAGGGGGTGTTTTTATCCAAAAAAAAAAAAAAAAAAAAAAAAAAACAATTGCAAGTATAAATGGTGAAATGGAACACACAAGAAGGTAGAACTTCCTGAAGCAGCTGATTTTATTTGAGTTTGTTTTCCAGGTTAGACTACTGATCTCTGTGGACCATTTTCAGACTCTGCTCTGGAGTGGTGTTTAGATGTCTTGCTGTTACATGATTAGGCAATGGACTTCATTTCCATACACGTTTAACTCGCAGCACATTTTGAACATCCTTCATTTGTTACACGTATAAACATTCAGTGGGAGTGCAAATATCACAGTTCACGTTCTTCCACCCTGTAAATAATTGCAGCTGCTTTTGATAAGTTAATATAATCACTCTGTATAGGCTGGAACTTCCACGGTGGTGCAGCGGTAGTGTTGCCTCACAGCAAGAGGTTCTCCCGTTCGATTCTCTGCTGGAGTGCCTTCTGTGTGGAGTCTGCATGTCCTCCCCGCGGTTGGGTGGACGTTCGAAAGATATGCGTAAATGGGCATGCCTTCATTGAAGGTTGAACGTCGAGCTGGCACCTCAGCGTTTGTGAAAATCTGCTGCCAATCATTAGCGGACCGGAGTTCCACTGTGGCGACCTCTAACCGGGAAAAGCCGAAAGACAACAGCTCTATATAGGCTGGAACCACTGTTTCACTTCTAGATTCGATGTCCTTCAAGGATGCATCAGCAGTCCTTACAAATGGGTTGTCCTGTCGTCAGGCAGCCCCTCGGTCGGCCGGATTCCAAAGTCTGGGTCTGGCCTCGGCTGGTGTCACACTTCACCCGACGTCATAGCTGCAGTTATTCGGGTATAAAGGCATCAGCCGACGCCATTTTCCTCAGTCTTTCTTGCCGCGTGGCGCCCGAAGCAGAAGCTGTTCGCAAGTGCCGGTTGGTCAGAACCAGAGATTACTACTACCGAAAACTTCTTCGAAGACTTCTAAAAAGCTAAGTACCCCGTTGGGGACTCTTTCTTGCCTCAGCTGATGTCAGAAAAAGTGAATAACTGTTTAACTTGTGGGAAACAAATACCTCATAAAGATTTCCACTCTTACTGCTTACCTTGTCTAGGCCCAGTCCACGGCGTGCAGCTTGTCTAGCCTGTGCTTCTTTAACCGCGGACGCTTAGACGCCGGTCGGAGTTTGCTGAAGAGTTTTTCGCTCCGATTTTGCTTATATTATGCCGTCGGATCCTCCGACTTCGCAAATATCTAAAAAACGCAAGGAAAAGGACCGACACTCGCGGTCCGCAGTTTCGGCCGAAACCGCGGATAAGCCAACCGCGAGTGTCTCTGTTTCGGCTGAAACCGAGCAAGGGGTTCCTCCTTCAGCCGAAAACTTTCCTCCTGCCGAGGCCTCTTCTAACCTCGTGGAATCGGCTTCTGATATCCCACATACTGTTACAGTTTCTCAGGAATTATCGGACACTATTCCCTTGGATATTTCAACCCCTGCACGTGGAGCTGCTAGGCCACCTGCAGCCATGTCCATTAAGGCCTTTGCCAGGGCTAAAGCAGCTAAAACTACTAAATCTGTGCCTGCTAAGCCCCCCTCTCACAGGCCTAGCTCTAGTTCACAAATGCTTAGTTTAGCAGAGGATCTCATTTCTTTAATTCGAGGATCCCAACCTCAACCAGACAGGGCCTCTCACCCGCCTCCAGAGAAGAGGCCTAGAGCAGAGCCCCCTGAGCCAGTGTCTACAGATGATTCCTCTGATGACTCAAATGATACAGACCCTCCAGAGGCCCCATACTCCCCTTATGAAGACTCTGATGGTGAAGAGTCCATTCCTTCTGCCTCTCCGCCTGAGGAATTTTCCTTTGGGGAAACCCTGCATGCTATGAGGGAACAATTTCAGTGGCAGGGCCAGGATTTTTCAGATTCCAGAAAAGGCTTAGAACTTTTCTGCATTTACCACAACATAGGCCTTTAGCCATACCTCCAGTTCTTTCTGTTGTAGATGATGCATTTAATGATGCTTGTACTGCTCCTGATTCTCTGCCTCCGGCCCCTGTTAAGCCCGATAGATACTACAGGGTCCCGGACACACATTATCACTTGTATAAGGCTCCCTTTGCAGATCCAGAGACTATCTCCCAAGGACCTAAGGCTGTAGCAGCCACCTCTGCCAAAACCCCTCCCTCTGAAGGGAATCCAGATCCTTAGAGATGGGGTAAAAGTTTACACTTCTGCTACTCTTTCAGCTAGGGCCTTGAACTGTCAATTTCACATGATGCAGTATCAAGAATTTTGCTAGATCAGTTAACCAAAAAGTGTCCTCAGATGAAACAGTAGACAAAAAAATATGTGCAGGAAATGGTACATAACATTCAACAGGTCAGTAACCATTCCCTAAAATGCGGCTATGATGCACTGGAGGCTTCCTTTAGATCAGCCATGACTGGCACAGTCATCAGAAGGCATGCATGGCTAAAAGAGCAGGCCTTACCAGACCATGTCAAATCAAAACTATTAGATGCTCCTATGGATAAGATCAATTTGTTTGGCTCTCCTGCACAACAAGTACTGAAGAAGATGGAAGAGAAGGCAAAATCTGTCCAAACAGTAAAAGATTTCTTACAGGTCCAACCTCCGAGGTTTAGCAGGAATTGGCCCTCCAAGAATTGGTCCTTTCCAGACTCCTCCAGAACTCGGAGAGGCAGGAATAGGCGTTCAAGAGGCAGAAGCCAATCCAGGGGTGCTTACAGAGGACGTCAGTGGCAGGGCAACAACCAGCGAGGCACAGACACAGCCACCACCACAACTACTGGTCAATCACAGTGACTTGGCTCTGGCACCGCCTACCAGGGAACAACTGCAAGCACCCTTAGGCGGGAAGCTAGCCTTATTTACGGCAAACTGGCATTACATCACAAGAGACAAGTGGATTTTACAGATAATAGACCAAGGTTACAGGTTTCACTTCCATACTCTACCAGGGAAGAGAGGAATGCCAAACCTACCTCCAAATCAAAACACAGAAGCACTAAAACAAATATCCCAATTATTAAGGATGAGAGCTGTAGAAAACGTACCATCTATGGAGCAAGGGAAGGGATTTTACTCCAGACTCTTCCTGGTACCAAGAAAAGAAGGCAAATGGAGACCTATTCTCGACTTGTCCGCTTTAAACACATTCCTCATTGTTCCAAAATTCAAAATGCTGACCCTACAGCAGCTTCTTCCCATGCTGGGCAAGGAGTCTTGGCTGGTGACTCTAGATCTCAAGGAGGCATACCTGCACGTCCCCATACGACCAAACTGCAGAAGATACCTCAGATTTCTTGCAGGATCACAGCATTATCAATTCTGAGCATTGCCCTTTGGCTTATCTACTGCGCCCAGAGTGTTCACGAAATGCCTGGCATCAGTAATTGCTCATTGCAGACTTCAGGGAATACAAATCTACCCATACCTGGACGACTGCCTGATACAAGCGGACAACGAAAGCAAGCTAGCAGAAGATTTACAAAGGGTCATTTGTCTGCTACAAGCCCTGGGATACACAGTCAATTTAAAAAAGTCAAGACTGATACCATCCCAGAGAATAACCTTTTTGGGTGCAGAGTTGGACACATCAAGGCAAATGGCATTCCTAACAGTAGAAAAACAGGAGCGGCTACCTCTCTACTTCTTGGCCTTAACTAAACAGAACCATCTGACAGCAAGAAAAGTTCTGCAAGCCTTGGGCTTCATGGCATCCTGCATAATATTGGTTCCTCATGCCAGACTGCATATGAGAAAACTACAGTGGTACCTAAGGAATTTATGGTCTCAACACAAGCACAGCTTGGAAACCCAGATTCCCATTATTCCATGCCTGAAGCAAGAATTCCTATGGTGGGCTCAGGCTTGTCAATCAAACACAGGATTGCCTTTTCACAGTGCTCAACCAAGCCAAACCATCACGACCGACGCCTCAGACCTCGGTTGGGGGGCACACATGCTGGACAAGTGCATACAAGGCTTATGGTCTCAAAACCAGCTGCACCTACACATAAATCTAAAGGAAATGCTGGCTGTAAAACTGGCAATTCAGGCATTCAGACCATTCCTTCAGCAAGGTCTATTGATGATAAGGACAGACAACACCACAGTTATGTGGTACATCAACAAACAGGGAGGCACACACTCGTACCCTCTTTGCCGAATGGCACTGGATCTCTGGAATGTGGCCCTGAGCTACAACATACAGTTGAAAGCAATTTTTGTACCAGGAAAAGAAAACATCCTAGCAGACATTTTAAGCAGGGCTACCACGGATGCCCACGAATGGATGCTGCATCCGGACATCTTCAAAACCATTACAAGAAAATGGGGACTCCCAGAAATACTTACTTGCATCCCCACACAATCACCAACTAAGGAAATTTTGCACAAGGACGTACCACCCACTTGCTTGGAAGGTGGACTCCCTATCCTTCAGTTGGAAAAACCTGACAGCATATGCATTTCCACCACTTCCTTTGATGCACAAAGTGCTATTGAAGATCAAAGAGGACCGTCCAAGGATCATTCTGATAGCTCCAGACTGGCCAAGGCAACATTGGTACCCATTACTGAGGAGCATGGCTCGGGAACAAATATGGCCACTACCCCTGGTTCCCTTGCTGTTAACACAGAACAACTACAGCCATCTGCATCCAAACCTGAAAACTCTGCAGCTGACTGCCTGGAACATTGCATAAGACCAATTAACCCAAATTTATCCCAAAGGGTTAAAGACATTATCCTTGAGGCTCGCAGACCCTCAAGAAAAAATTATTCAGCAAAATGGAAAAGATATCTCATTTGGTGTACTGAAAAAGGAGATGATGTGTCACTGGTAAACATAGCCAACATTCTGGAATACTTGGCAGAGCTCTTCCACTCAGGCCTGTCCTATTCCTCCATCAAGATTCATGCATCAGCTATTTCAGCAGAATACGACTTGGATCCGCCTGTCTTCTCGCATCCTCTGCTCAGACAGTTTCTGAGAGGAATTAAAAATGTAAAGCCTCCTAGGAAGCCACCATTACCAGCATGGGACTTGAACTTTGTGCTAGAAAAATTGACACTTCCTCCTTTCGAACCAGCAGCAACAGCAGAATTGCAATACTTATCATGGAAGACTGCTTTCCTGCTGGCAATCACTTCAGCAAGAAGGGTATCTGAACTTCAGGCATTAATGGCAGTGCAACCCTTCCTGATCTTCCATCAAGATAGTGTCCATGAGAACAAATCCTTCCTTTATGCCTAAGGTGGTTTCCAGAGTTTCTTTAAATCAGGCTATCCACCTGCCTACATTCTTCCCTAACCCACAGAACAGGGGAGAGAGACTGCTACATACCTTGGATGTACATAGACAATTACGCTATTACCTGGACAGGACCAAGGGCAATAGAAAAACTGACCAGCTACTGGTAGCATATACAACAGGAAGGGAAGGAAAAGCAATTTCAAAACAGACAATCTCCAAGTGGATAGGAAATTGCATTAGATTTTGTTACTCCTACCATGGAAAGAAAACTCCAGAGAACATCAGGCCTCACTCTACAAGGGCAACAGCCACTACCACAGCCTTCTTACAAGGAGTGGCTACCAAGGACATTTTAGAAGCTGCTACTTGGAGCTCTGTGCATACATTTGCCAAGCATTATAATTTACCTTTATACTCTAGATCCCGAGCAGGCTTTGCCACTGCTGTTTTGCAAGGGATCCTAACTACACCATAATTTGTTTTTGTCCACCTCCCCCAGTTTAGCTATGGTATTCTACCCATTTGTAAGGACTGCAGATGCATCCTTGAAGGACATAGTACAGATGTTCTTCATTCCACATTGCTGCAGTCCTAACCATTGGGTAGTCCGCTGTCCAGTCGGCCCGAATACCAAAGTATATGGCTGACGTCGGTCAGGGCGCATTAGACTGACGTCAGGACGTCAGGGTACTAATGCGCATGACCGACGTCATATCCTCAGTCTTTTTTGCCGCATGGTCCGATGCAGAAGCAGTTTTGCGAGTGCAGGTTGGCGTTCTGAAATTTTCTGAAGTCGGAGTTTCAGACCGAATCAAAGTTGGCTAAGTACCCCGTTGGGGAATATTTTGGTTTTTCCTTGCCTCAGTATTTAACCGGATGTCAGAAAAAGTGAATAACTGTATTTCTTGTGGGAAACAGATACCTCATAGGGATTACCATACCTTGTGTATACCTTGTTTAGGGCCTGAGCACGGCGTTGTTGGATGCCGCTCTTGTGCTAGATTTAACAAACGCACTATTAAGAGAAGGTTAGACTGTGCCAGGTTAGTTTTGGGAAGCGTTGTAATTATAAAATGCCGCCGGATACTCCGGCGCCGCTTCCAAAAGCGCAAGGACAAAGCAGCAAAGCCTAGAGTAGAAGAACCGCAGTCCCGGACGTCGGTTCTTTAGAAGGCTCAGTGGAGCCAGAGGTTTTGCCAGGAGTTTCTTTGGAGTCTCAGGGAGAGACTTTACTGTTACAGGATGTGTCCTCTCAGGAGGTAGGCCAGGCTGAAGGGGCTTCTCAGGTGGCTGTTCTTCCCTCTCTTCCTAAGGTGGTTAGAGCCTCCCCTTCTGTTTCCAAGGCTTCTTTGAGAGGCAGGCCAGGTTTAACTTCAGTAGGGGTTTCTCCTAGCTCTTCAGGATCTTTGC
Source organism: Protopterus annectens (assembly GCF_019279795.1). NCBI lineage: Eukaryota > Metazoa > Chordata > Ceratodontiformes > Protopteridae > Protopterus > Protopterus annectens. The sequence goes on from NC_056749.1 coordinate 19,077,612, forward strand.
CTAAGAAACATATGCTTAAAATGGCAGAAGATTTGATTACTATGATTAGAGGTTCTATGCCCCCTCCTGATAAGAGGCCTAGGGGGGAGCCTGAGTTTGAGAGTTTTGAGCAGTGTTCGGAGGCTTCTGAGTCTTCGGCTGAAGACTTGCAGGAGTTTCCTTCTGATTCTGATGTGGATGATTCGACTCCTTCAGCTTCTCCTCCTGAGGATTTCTCATTTTCAGAGACTCTGCATTCCATGAGGGAGCATTTTAAATGGGAAGGTCAGGATTTCTCTGATTCCAGGAAGAGGCTTAGGGAATTCTTGTTTTTACCCCAGCATAGGCCTTTAGCTATACCTCCTGTTCTGACTGTGGTGGAAGATGTTTTTGCAGAGGCTTCCCTGAACCCTGATTCTTTGCCTCCGGCCCCAGTTAAACCGGATAGGTACTATAGGGTGCCTGAAGCTCATAAGTATCTTTTTAAGAGTTCTAGGGCAGACCCTGAAACTGTCTCTCGGGGGCCTAAAGGTGTTAAGGCTTCTGTTGTTAAAAATCCTGTTCCTCCTGATAAAGAGGCAAGGGCTTTGGATAGATGGGGAAAGAAGGTGTATACTTCTTCCACTTTAGCCATGAGGGTGTTGAATTGCCAGTTTCACATGTTAAAATATCAAAATTATCTCCTTTCCCAATTGAAGTCTAAGGTGGATGCTCTGGCGGAAGGTATTTAGTGTAAAGAGTTGCAGGATTTAGTTCATGTGTCTGAACAGGTGGGTAAGCATTCATTGCAATGTGGTTTTGATGCTGTGCAGGCCTCCTCGAGGGTGGCTGCCACTGGTTCTGTTCCTCGTAGGCACACCTGGTTGAGGGATCAGAATTTAGCTGAGCATGTTAAGACAAGGATTTTGGATGCTCCTTTACAGTCTGACGTGTTGTTTGGTTCGCCTGTGGAAGCAGTTTTAAAGAAAATGGAGGACAAGGCTAAGTCTATGCAAACTGTTAAAGATTTTTGCAGGTGCAGCCTCCAAGTTTAGTAGAAATTGGCCTACTAAGGGATGGACATATCCTGCTTATGATTCCCAGTCTAGGGGTAGGTCTAGACGTGGTAGGGGCAGAGCTCAAGGTTCTTTTAGGCCTAGAACAGGGAGTTCACCTGCTCAGACTTCTGGGGAGGGCAGGGGTCAGTCCTTTCGTAAACAGACCCAATGACCTGCCTTTTCAGCTGCCAGTACATTCTCGTCTGGCAGCACCTTTGGGAGGACGGCTGGCTCTTTTCAAAGAAAATTGGGATTTAATTACCCAAGACAGATGGGTTTTGGATATCATTCACCACGGTTACAGGTTTTATTTCCATACCTTGCCTCCTTTCAAAGGCATGCCAGACATTCCTCCTCTGCAAAGAAAAGAGGCTCTCAAGCAAATTTCTCTGTTACTCAAAATAGGGGCCATTCAGCCAGTCCCTGTGCCAGAAAGGGGCCTAGGATTTTATTCTCGCCTGTTCCTAGTACCAAAGAAGGGGGACACGTGGAGACCAATTTTGGATTTATCTATCCTCAACACTTATCTGGACATTCCCAAGTTCAAGATGTTGACGCTACAACAGCTTTTACCTCTGCTGGGCAAAGATCACTGGATGGTAACTTTAGATCTCAAGGAGGCTTACCTTCATGTACCTATCAGACTAAGTTGCAGGAAGTATCTGCGTTTTCGAGCTGGAAATTCCCATTATCAGTTCTCTGCATTGCCCTTTGGCTTATCTACTGCACCCAGAGTGTTCACAAAGGTTCTGGCTCCAGTGATAGCTTACTTCAGGCTGAAAGGAATTCAAATCTATCCTTACTTGGACGACTGCCTGATTCTGGCTCAAGAAAAGGAAGACCTTTTACAGCATTTGGAATATGTGATAGCAGTGCTAAGATGCCTAGGGTATTCTGTGAACGAAATAAAGTCCAGTCTAGTACCCTCTCAAGACATGTGCTTTCTGGGTGTGAGACTGAATACAGCAGCCCAGATGGCCTTTTTAACCCCGGACAAACAAAAGAATCTTTCCATTTACTTCCATCACCTATCTCTTCAGTCCGGGCTGACTGCAAGGACAGTCCTTCAAGCCTTAGGGTTCATGGCATCTTGTATTCTGGTGCTTCCCAATGCCAAACTGCATATGAGGAAGCTGCAATGGTATCTCAAAAATGTATGGACACAGCACTGCCAGGATTTGGACACTGTCATTCAAATAATACCTTGCATGCAAAAGGAATTTTTGTGGTGGGCTCAGGAATGTCACCTAAACAAGGGACTCTCTGTGACCCGGCCAGAGGCGAGTCAGATTCTAACGACAGATGCCTCAGACATAGCTTGGGGAGCTCATCTGAATGGAAAGTGGATACAAGACAAGTGGCCTGCCAGACTACAGCATCTACATATCAACATGAAGGAGATGTTAGCAGTCCAGTTTGCATTAATGGCTTTCAAGGAGTTACTTCTTCCAGGGCAGGTGTTGATTCTAACAGACAACACAACTGTCATGTGGTACATCAACAAACAAGGGGGAACGCATTCTTACCCTCTATGCAGGCAAGCAATGATTTTATGGGAGACTGCGCTCAGCTTGCAACTAACTCTTCAGGCAAGGTTTCTGCCGGGAGCACAGAACTCCTTAGCAGATGTGTTGAGCAGGCAAATCATGGATCCCCACGAGTGGAAACTGGATCTTCATGTATTTCAGACATTGACAGTGTCCTGGGGAACTCCAGACATAGATCTGTTCGCTTCTCCACTAAACCACCAGCTGCCAAAGTTTTGCACGAAAAGGTTTCATCACACAGCTTGGAAAGTGGATGCTCTTTCTTTCAGTTGGAAAAATCTTCATGTGTATGCCTTTCCACCTCTGCCTCTTCTCCCAAGGGTACTCCTGAAGGTCAGACAAGACAAGCCAAGGATGATTTTAATAGCTCCAGATTGGCCTCGGCAACATTGGTACCCATTACTGAGGAGTCTGGTAAAGAAGCCTCCATGGCCTTTACCTTTGATTCCACACCTATTGTCTCAGAGGGACGGTCATCTACTCAATGTCAAGCTTCACTCTCCATCTAACAGCCTGGCATATTCTGTTTTGAAACATAGCAGGTCTCAACTTCCTCAACAAGTTTTGAATGTGATTATGGAAGCCAGAAGACCTAGTACAAGGAAAGTGTATGCAGAAAAATGGAAGAGATTTTTATTTTGGAGTGCAGCAAAGAATTTGGAGATTTCTGAGCCTAATTTGAGTGTGGCTCTTCAATATCTTACTGAGTTACTAGACAAAGGTTTGTCTTTCTCTTCCATTAAGATTCATGCTGCAGCAATTTCAGCTCACTATGATTGTGACCCACCATTGTTTTCGCATCCTTTGCTCAAGCAATTTCTTAGAGGGGCAAAGAATATAAGACCCCCATGAGGGCTCCTACTCCTGCTTGGGATCTCAATTTTGTGTTGGAGAAACTTACTCTACAACCTTTTGAGCCTGCGGCTACTGCTGACTTGAAATACTTGTCATGGAAGACTGCTTTTTTGTTGGCCATTACTTCTGCAAGAAGGGTTTCTGAGTTGCAGGCCCTTATGGCGGTAGAGCCTTTTTTGATTTTCCATAAGGATAGGGTATCATTACGTACTAATCCTTCTTTTATGCCTAAGGTGATTTCTAGTGTGGCTTTAAAGCAAACTATTCATTTGCCTACTTTCTATGCAGATCCTCAAAATAAGGGGGAAAAGGTTTTGCACACTTTAGATGTACACAGGCAGTTGCGTTATTATTTGAGCAGGACTAAGGATTTTAGACAGTCTCAGCAGTTGTTTATTTCTTTTGCTTTGAGTTCTCAGGGCAAGCCTGTGTCAAAACAAACTATTTCTAAGTGGATTGGGTTTTGCATTGCATTTTGTTATTCCCATCATGGCAAGGAGATTCCAGCTGGGATTAGGCCTCATTCCACTAGGGCTACTGCCACTTCAACAGCATTTCTAAGGGGGGTGGCAACTAAGGATATTTTGGAGGCAGCTACTTGGAGTTCGGTGCATACTTTCTCTAAGTATTACCACCTTCCTCTCTACTCTAAATCTAGGGCTGGTTTTGCCATAGCTATTTTGCAAGGCATGTTGACAGCTCCTGCTTCCTTATGATTTGCCAGCCTCCCTTACCTCTGCTTTGGGATTCTACCCAATGGTTAGGACTGCAGCAATGTGGAATGAAGAACATAGTACAGTTTTGTACCTACCATAAATGTAGATGTTCGAGGATCCACATTGCTGCAGTCCAATTTACCCTCCCTCCTTCCCCTCTGTGTTTAGGGGTGGTTGTGTGGTTGAGGTTATACTCTTGTAATTTTGTATATATTGTACATATTTTTGGTGTAGGAGTGTTTGGTGTTTTTGGTTTTGGCCTTGTCTTTTAGGGTCTTCTGACATCTGGGGCAAGAAAAGACTGAGGATATGACGTCGGTCATGCGCATTAGTACCCTGACGTCCTGACGTCAGTCTAATGCGCCCTGACCGACGTCAGCCATATACTTTGGTATTCGGGCCGACTGGACAGCGGACTACCCAATGGTTAGGACTGCAGCAATGTGGATCCTCGAACATCTACATTTATGGTAGGTACAAAACTGTACTTTTTGTACCTACCATAAATGTAGATGTCCGATAGGAATGCATCTGCAGTCAGGATTACCCACCCGCCTTCCCCTCTGTGGTGCTCCTAGGGTATTTGCCCATCTTATAGCTAGCTGGGGGAATCTATTATGGTGTATTTGTTTGTATATATGTACATACATGCTTATTTTTGTGTTTGCTCTCTACTATTTGGAATCATTGGCATTTATCCAAATTTAGCCTTCCAAGAGGGCACCTGGCATCTGGGGCAAGAAACACTGAGGAAAATGGCATTGGCTGATGCCTTTATACCCGAATAACTGCAGCTATGACGTCGGGTGAAGTGCGACACCAGCCGAGGCCAGACCCAGACTTTGGAATCCGGCCGACCGAGGGGCTGCCTGACGACAGGACAACCCATTTGTAAGGACTGCAGATGCATTCCTATCGGACATCTACATTTATGGTAGGTACAAAACTGTACTTTCCCCATCCTACTCTGAGGACCTAGAGCTGACTGCTTTTTGTCTAATGAACATTTGCCTGTTTGGAGGAAATTGCACATTTCAGTATTTATGCTTTGTGCAAATGTTTGTGCCACTCCGTTTTATGAGTCCAAGAAGAATGTGTGTACCTATCTTTTATTAATACACTTTTTAAAGAGCTTCGTTTTTAACACTTGGTGCAGGAAAAGGTGGAAAAGAGCAGGAGACAACTGACCAGTGGGGGAGGTAAGGGGCAGTGAGCAAAGGCACTTATTGTAACATTTGGTGCAGGACAAAGAGCAGGAGCCAACTGACCAGTGTGGGAGGTAAGGGGCAGTGAGTAAAGGCACTGTTGTAGGCTGCTTGTTTAACAGAATTAGTAAAAATGCTGCTGGTGCAAACACAAGCACCTATTCTACTATGTGTATATTAGGTAGTTTGGGATGAATTTACATGCTGTTACAGATGAGATGCAGTAAAGATTTATTTAATAATGGGTCCAGGATCTTTGAAAATGGCCACCTAGGGCATGTCCCAAGTAGCGAATATGAGAAGATGGAGCTGTGCCTTCCTTTAGTCCAAAAAGGACACAAGGTTATCTAATGAAGTCTACAATTAACTTTAGACTCCTATGTTTTTAGTGAAGGTGAAACTAAAGAGAATTTTATTAGAACAGAGACTGTAGGAGGTAGAAAAGGAGAATGTAAGAGGTCATCAAGGAAACATGGGGAAAGAAATGGGAATTATTTAAGGAATGCAGATATGAAAATGGAAACTTAGTAAATGTAATCGGTCTGTTAGATGCTTCATAGGTTAGGTTCATACTAGGCTATCTGCCCGAGGGCATTTACAAGCCTAGCCCATAGTTTTGTGGCTTACGCCACCCCTTTAGTATGGGGAACTATACCCATTATTTTGCTGTGCCTCTGTTGAGCAGTGACACTGAGGTAATCCCTGGGGTATATCTGCGATCTCCCATCCATTGGTCAAGATTTCTCTTGAACAAGGCCAGCGAGGTGCTCTGCCTCACATATACCGGGATTTTATTCCACAGCATAGGGAGTCTTTGGGTGATGAATCTATCCCTCCAGCTGGCCCTATTAATAGCCGTGTCGAGGTTTAAGTCTCCGCCCTTGTGGCTCTGACGGATCTAGATTTTTGAGGTGAAGCATATTCATCAAATCTGGGTTTGACATGGCCTTGTATGTTAGGCAAAGGTCACCTCTGAGCAAGCGTGGCGACTGAATAGAGCTGGAGTTCTTTCAGTCGGGCAGCATAGGACAGATGTTTGAGACCCTTTATCCTTTTGGTGAGGAACTTTGTGGCCTCTCCAGCTGCTGCAAGTGTCGGGTCAGATACATTCGAATGGGGCATTGTACTCAATCATTGGTCTAATGACTGATGAGTATAGGGAGACTATGACCTCCCTTCATCTAGATGAGAATCCCTTCATGATAAGGTGGGCAATGTAGAAGGTCTTCCTAACTACTTTAGCTACATGGGTGTCGAATGACAGACTACTATCAACCTGGGTCCCCAGGTCCCTGATAACTTCTTCTATGCTCAGTGGATTGCCACCTATTTGGTAGCTAGGGGTAACCTTGTTTTTCCCAAGGGTATGACTATGCATTTTTGGCATTTAACTTTAGGCCATGGCTCTGGCACCAGTTATCCGTTTCTGTGAGACCCTTCTGAAGGATATCTGTGTCAGATGTGTTTTCTACTATGGCCCAGTTTGCAGTCATCTGCAAACTTTGTCAGCCATAACCCTCCTGTGTTTGCTTGTACTTGGAAAAGTAGATGCCAAACAAGAGTGGGCCCAGGACTGAGCCCTGTGGTACACCACTTGTGACAGGCTTTGAGTCTGACATGGCGCCAGCAACTCTGACCCTGTGGGTTCTGTCACTCAGCCAGTTTGCAACCCATCTTGTGAAGTATGGGTTAACATTTAAGCTGATGAGTTTTTCAATGATACCCGAGTGGGGTATTGTATCGAAGGCCTTCGCCAGATCGAGGTAGGCTGTATGGACTGCCTTTCCCTCATCAATGGCTTTGGTGACTGTTTCAAAAAGTCAACCAAGTTTAGAAGGCATGATCTGCCTTTGACAAAGCCAAACTGGGATGGATCCAAAGTCTGCAAAATTCCTATGTCTTTATTTATGAGGTCCATTATGATCCTCTCCATGGCTTTGCAGATGAGGCTTGTCAAGCTAATGGGCCGGTAATTTCCAGGGTCGGTGGAGGCACCGCCTTTGTGAAGTGGGACCACAGTTGCAGTGTGCCACTCCTGGATGCGTATCCAGAGGTAAGACTATGATTAAACAGCTGTCCTAGCTGTGGGTTTAATTCCTCATTGAGTTCGTGGAGCACACAGCCGGGGACACCATCAGGTCCCATGGATGCTGTGTTTTTTGCTTTGGAGAGAGCAGTTCTCACTTGGGCGTTGGATGTTTGGGGGGCTGCAATCGCTTGGTATAGATATCTCTCCTTTTGGGGAGGGGAGAAGTTTGCACTGAACCTGTCAGCCAGTATGTTGGCAATGTCTGTAGGATCAGTAATCTTCACATCATTTTGAACTAGTTCTGAGCATATCTGGGAGGTTCCTCCCAGGTTTCTAACATAGCTAAAGAAGGCCTTATGATTGTCTTTTGAGTCTTTAGCTATTTTTCTCTCAAAATTTGCTTTAGATGATTTTATGAGAGCTCTTAGTTTTTTACTTATAGTGATCAAGGGTGTCTTACCTTTTAAGGATTTTGCTCTATCTTGTAGTAGCTTCCTCCTTTTGTTGTAGAGTTTGTTTATGGCTGGGGTCCACCAGACTGGACGCTTGCCTTTGGTACAAAGAGTCTTTGTTTTGCTTGGGATTGCCTTATCCATGCAGTCCTGCAGGTGCTGGTAGAAGGCATTTGTAAGTGATTCAGCGGCTTGAGTACTGTTTTCCACTGCTCGGGGCCTTAAAGGAGACCACACTAGTCTTTAGAAGTGTGAAGTCGGCTTTCGGAAGTTCTTTACTGTGGTCTTTTTATTTCAGGTGGGGGTGGGATGAGGACCTCCAGCGAGATTAGTTTGTGATCTGATCTCACCAGTGAGGGGTATACTTCCGGTGTTGAACATTGTGCTCCCATGTTCGTGATGATGAGATCAAGTATGTTTTCTCCTCTTGTGGGGATGATGACTAGTTGTTCCATGGCATTTGAGTTTATGAATTCCAGGAACTTTTGGGCTAGGGTGTTTGGGCTTGAGTAGTGTTCCCAGTCTATATTAGGGTATTTGAAGTCACCTAGTATGATGGTGTTTGGTGATACATTTATCCCTTCTAGTGTTTTCAGGAAGGCCATGTGAGGTTCCTGAGTTTGTGAGGGTGGCCTGTAACATGCTACAATTTGCAGAGCAGTCTTGCCTATGGTTAATTGCACCTGGATGGTCTCCGATGCATCGCGTTGCCACCAGTCTTGAGGTGTGGGTGTCTTTGATGAATATGGATACCCCTCCTTTCTTGGTATTGTCCGGATTTTGGGGCCGGAACGCATGATAAGAGGTAAAACCTGATAGTGCTGGGGTGCTCTCAGGAGCCTTGAACCAGGTTTCTGTCACTGCACAGACATCGATGTTCTCCATACTGAGAAGGGCCTCGAGTGCGTGCATTTTGAGATTTAGACTTCTGGCATTGAGCAGCATTACCCTTAGTTTTTTCCTTTTTGTGTTCTAGGGTGGTAGGTTTAGAATTTGAGCCTTGCCTAAAAAGGCACTATGGGGTGGCAAGAGCCTTTGCCAATATCCGAATCCCAGGGTGACAGGTGCAAGCCGTCCTTTGCGAAGCAGCGTGGCTTGTCCAGCATGTCATCCCAGGCAGACAGACATTGGATCCCCTTTGAATGACACCAGAGTTTAAGCCAATTGTTAAAGCTGATCATCTTATCTCTGTATTGTGGCATCATTCTTGGTGAAGGTAGGATACTGCTCAAGGTCAGGGTCATACCTGCCTGGGCTACATAATCAGAGAGCTCCTCAATGTCTCTTTTCATGTAGTCCAAGGAGGTGCCTCGGTCGTTTACACCAGCGTGGACAATGACTGAGTCGTATTTGTACCTGCTGTTGAGAGACCTGAGTGCTTGCGTTATGTGGCGGATTCTAGCACCGACAGGCAGCTTACTGTGACCTTCTCCTTACTCAGTCTGGTGAGCGGACGTCAGTGTGTCTGACTATGGAGTCACCAATGACTAGTGTGTCTGGCATTGTGTTTGGCCTTAAGGGCTGTGACTGTTTGACACTCTGACTGTGAGGTCTATGTGTTGCAGGTGTTGTGTTCTGAGGTGGTGGTTGTTTGGGTGTCTGCTTTGGTGGCCTCTGCTGTTTTGGTAGATTTTTGATCAGAGCCGAGTATGTCTTTGTGTGTTTGTGTATGATTTGAGGTTGTGATGGTACTATGTGAGACTGGGTCTATAGTGTGTGTTAACCTTCTCCTCCTGACTGGTCTTGCCAGTCCTATGTTGAGAGAGCTCAGCCTCCAGTTTGGCCGTATAGTTGCATCTCTCGCATGTATTTGTGCTTTGTGGGAGGAGGAGAGGGTTGTCTGTGTACATGAGGCAATTGTAACATTGCCTCAATATTCCCAGGTTCACCAGCTGAGCAGGAGAGGACACTAGCAACTGATCCCTCGACATGCTAGAAGGACTAGACAAAAAACTTAAAAAGAGATTCCGGGGATGTGGGTGACCGAGAAATGGGGGTTTGCCTTTTTGGGGTGCTATCTATAAGAGTGCCGTATCAAGGTAATAAGTACTGTAGGAGCAAGTGCTAGGTTTAACAGATAGAGAAACGTCTACTTGGAGTCAAGTAGAGATGATCTTTTTAGGTATTAGAGAAAGTGCTAGTAACAGGGATGCTTAAAGGTAAGATTGAAAAGAATGCACTCTGCAGTGTGCACTAGAGAAGTTAGATATGAAAGTAGGTAACTTGAGTTTTACCTGTTTAAAAAGTTAAGGTTTAGTGGAGAGTTACTATTTTTAAAATAGCAAGATGGACTGAAAGGGGTGGTTACTTTTGTATTTTGGTACTATGAAATACTGTAGGATGGCCAATAAATTTAAATAATTGAAGGGGTGGGATTTCAAAAGTGATGGTTTTGTGATTACTCACATAAGCCAGTGAAAGTAGAGAGAAATGAGATATATGGTCAGATTAACATAAGAGGCGGGCAACTAGAAAGACAGTGGTATTTAACAAGACAACTTAAATGGGTGGGAGGCAGGGGAAAATTCTGCCTGACTCAGAACAGAGAGAGCTGTGGTCTCTTTTGAAGTTTTAATATGCTGTTAAAACAGAATGCAAGCAAAACACAAGATAAAGAAAACAAACTACAGTATTCAAAATATAGAAAGGCAATACAGAAATACAAAAAATAACAGCAAGCTAACCTTTCCTTCACAGCAAAGTGTAGCAGAGTCTGGATGAGCCTTTCTGGTAAAAAGATGCTTGTTTAAGGAGTTGGTAAGCTTCTCTTGTGAGCCATTTAAGTGTACTGACATTCTGTCTGTCCTTTTCTTTAACTGTTATGTATCCATTAGAATGAGTTTTTTATTCCTCAATCACCCTTTCTAGTAGTTGCTTCCACATGCTTCTTTTTTGCAAAGTACTACTTCTAATGAGTTGGGAATTTAAACACTGCATTTATTTATTTATTTTACATTTGTTAACTCGGATTGTCTGTCTGAGTAAAAACCCTTTCAGCAGAGGCCTGGGGAGAAAAGCTCCAAAACATAGTTACAAAAAATATAACCATTACAAACAGTTAACATTATAAACTGTAATAATTCATAATAAAACTTTTAGAACAGTGATCTATAAAAATGTTATGAATGTCAGCAGAAGGAAAGGCGATAGTGTTGGGTAAAAGATGAAGTAGACTAGTTTAATTGTAAAAATTTTGGTATAGAGGAGAAGAAATGATGGTAAGACGGACTAAGTTCGGTTTATTTACTGAAGGCATATTCAAGGAGGCTGAGAACAGGTACAAATCCAGTAACTTAAGTACTCTTTATTTTATTTATATTTGTTGACCGAGAGTGTCCGACTGGACGTAGGTCCATTTTCAGCGGAGGCCCGGGGAGAAAAGCTCCACAGTTAAAATAAACAGACAGTAGTTGCATTAGATTACATAGCTATTAACAATTTACATTGCAATTACTTGCAACATATTTACAGATGAAGAACATAGTACATCAGTAGGCAACTAGAATCTTTATCTGTGAAGTACATAGCAGACATTAACAATTGTTACAAGAAGTTCCTGCTGTATAATAAGTACTGGCTTATGAGCATCTGAGCTTGCTATAATCAAGGTAGTGGAGTGTAAAGAAAGGTAGTGGTTGGATGGGGAGGGTGATATTCAAGTGGGGGGTTGCAAGGGCATAGCCAGCGTGATGTTCATCGTGTTACCCTGCTGCAGTCATCACACTTGGGTTATTCTGTCGTCAGGCGGTCCCGCAGTCAGCTGGAATTCCAAAGTCTTGGTCTGGCGTCTGTTGCTGTCGCTTCATTCCTGACGTCAGTGTGCCAGGGATATATAATGCAACAGACGCCATTTTCTCCAGTCTTTCTTGCCACGCGGTGCCCAAAGCAGAAGCAGTTCGCAAGTGCCGGTCGGCCGACTACTGAGATATTCGAATTTCAGACCGAAGTCTTCTATAAAGCTAAGTACCCCATTGGGGAAACTTTTCTTGCTTCAGACCGATGTCAGACAAAGTTAACAATTGTATTTCTTGTGGGAAGCAAATACCTCATAAGGATTTTCATTCTTATTGCATACCTTGCCTGGGCCCAGACCACGACGTCACTAGTTGTCGTTTTTGTGCTAGGTTTAATAAGTGTACTATTAAAAGACGCTTTTATTTCGCACGACACTACTTCGGTAGGAAATTTAACTACAACATGCCGTCAGAGCAACGGACTTCCGACGTGCACAAAAAACGCAAGGATAAGGACAGACCGCCCAGGCCTAAGCCAGATTCCGAGGCTGCGCTTTTAGTAAAGTTTTTTGAAGTGGGTGCATGATGGTATGGAGGTAATTGCGGGTGGAAGGGAGTTTCATAATTTGGCTATGGTGCAAGAGAATAGTGCTTCACCAGCAGAGTTACTGGCTTTAGTGATCTGCAAGTGATTTTTGTTGCTGGATCTTAGTGGTCTGGTGGTGCGATAGGGTTGGAGTAGATTCTGGAGGGATGGGACATTTAGTGGATTTACTGGTTTGTGGGCAAGTGAGAGTTGATACCATTGAAGGAGGTGAGGGATTTCAAGCCAGCCCACTTCAGCAAGTGAGAGTGTGGTGACTACGGTAGGATGTCCCTGTGGCGAATTTGGCGACTTTGTTGTAGCAGGTCTATAGCTTGTTTAAATCGCATTGCCTTAGGTTGGTAAATATTGGACAGGCATAAAGTAGGGTGGAGATGAGGTGGGAATTTGCTATTGAAATCTTTGCTGCTGTGGTGAGAAGTTGCTCATTTCTGTATAGTGCTCCTAGTTTATTGTGGACTGTTTTTATGGTCAAGGATATGTGAATGTCAAATTTTAGTTTGTCTATTTCCACTCCTAGCAATTTGGTGTGTTCAGTAGGGTATATAGTGGTGGTGTCTTTTTGCTGTGATGTTAGTGGGAGTTGTTTTGAGTATGTTTGGTGGGGTTGGAAGAGGAGTAGTTTAGTTTTGTTTGGGTTGAGTATTAACTGGGCATCGGATAACCAAGTTTCAACAGAGGAAAAGGCTTCCTGTGTGACTTTTTGCAGTTTGGATGGGAACTGGGCTGAGCAGATTGAGTCATCTGCGTATTGTATGTGTGCGCCATGTTTTGGTGGCAGACGTTCAGACTTTAGTGGCTAGTTTGAATACTTTAGGATGTGAAAGTGATCTAACGTATTGTGGGAGTTTGTTCCAAGCAATAGAGGGATGGTAGCTGTATGTAATGGCTCCTACTTTGGACTTGGGCTTGTAGATTTGTAAAAGGTCTTGGGTGGAGCTCCTGAGTAGTCTGGATGGGACATAGTGGGAGATTATGGTGCCTAGTGCTGGACAGTAGGATGGTGAATAAATAATGGAGTGCATAATTTGGAGCTGAGAGGAGTAGGAGGTGTGGTAGTTTAGCCAGTTTAGATGTTTGAGGGAGATACAGTGGTGAGATTTGTAGGTTTGTTGTGCAGCAAATCTGGCTATTTTGTGATAGGTTGATTTGAGTTTGCTAAGTAAGGTGGAGTTAAGATTTGTGAATATTTAGGAGCAGTATGTTAGGAATGGCAAAACATAAGCATGTGTGATTCTGGTTCTAGATTCAGGGGTTAGGAATGTCTGTAGAGAAGTCCTAGTTTTTGATGGGTTTTCCTGATTGTTTATATGGAGGTCTAATTTTAGCTGATCATCAATTTTTACACCAAGGTGTTTAGTACTAGTCAGCAACTGAGAGTGTGATTTAGTGATTTTATTAAAGTAAATTTGACATGAGTAACTGTTTTGGGGAGAGAGTTTGTTTTTTGAAAATCCGAAGCGGAAAAGGGAATCGAAGTTGCAAGATCATGTAATAAAAACTGTATCTGGTTCTCGTCTCTTCTGGTCTTGAGTGCTGTAATTTCCATCTTCAGAAGAGTTTGCATTACTCAAGGTGTGGTCTACACACTGAACTCTTGGATAATTTGTTTCAGTTTTGCAAGCATTTTTATTTAACGTCAGAAAAGCAATGTGCAGATTTCAATATTAAAGGTTTTGCTTTCTACCAAGTAATTAATACCAAGTTGTAGTGTATCGTCAGTGAAATTAAGATTATAAAGAATTGCACAAAATTATGAATTGCGTATTACCTAGTGAGAAATTTGAACCCCCCCCCCCCCCCAATAGGAAAGACAACCTCGGTGCAGTAAATAGGAAAATGGGTTGTGTAAATGATGAAATTCTGACAAGATTTTCTTTCACAAGATGACATTTGACAGGTAAATCATGGTATAGGAAATAAAATGATTTATGGCCTCTTTACTTATAAAATATTTGGGCTGGACTTTGAGCACAGTAACTGAGATTTATGTATTCTGTGTTTATTTTATTCAGTTGAAAAAAGGGAGACTGGCATGGTTGTACTCCCCTTAAATGTATGTATAGATCTACATATCTGATTGGAAGTTGTTAAATTTAAGACCATTTCTGCGTGAACTGTGACATGCATCTCTCTGGTGTAGTCCTTTGTAAACTGGGTGTGACGGGCATTGTTAATGACTAGGAATAAATACATTCTGGGTAACAGCTGGTGGTTTACAACTGAGAATAGTAGTCTTGCATGAAGTAAGGAAAACCTATGCAAATGTATCAGACATTTGCCAGGATTGACTAAAATCCTCAAGTTTACAAGATTTATTTTTGACATGAGTTATTACAACTTGAAACATTCTTAATTTTATCGATGTCCACCCCCCCAGGCCTAACATCCCAGCTGCTATGTATTGCCAGGACGTTGGTGAGAATGAAACTCTGAGATGCACACTAGCATATTCAAGATTCATTAACCATAAATTTTACCATGCTAGACCTTTAACTACATAGCTATTATATTGGTGGGAAACAAAATGGCTGAATCTCAACTAAAAGCAAACATGCATGCATTATATACTGCATTCGTAGGCTCAACCTACCCTGTGATATATGTACATTGTAAGAACAATCAGAATGAATAAACTGAAGTGTTTAAATGCTCTTGTATTTTCTTATTAAACAAGTGAAATTGCACTGTTTCTTGCAAGTAGACATGTTCTTCGCATACACTAGTACAGTACAGCAGCACAGATGTTTGCTAAAAACAATGCATTGTTTCTTGATGCATCAGAAGTCTTACAAAAATTAATTGCATACGAAAGGGATGTCTTGAGTGCATTGCAAAATCATGACCTCGGCCAAAATTTGAGACAGATGCAGTGTCACATTTGACAAATTCTTTTGATAAAATATTCTATTTGTGTAAATTAGTTTAGGTTTAACCAAAGACTAGAAAAAAATAAAAGCGCAAACTATAAACAGATAAATATATTTAAAGTGTCACAGCATTAGAATCTCTCACCGGTTAAGTACTTGGCTTATCACCGGTTAAGTACTTGGCTTAGATGTTTTTTTTATAATGGGCATTACTTGTGTCAGAAGGGTGTCTAGGTTCAGGCTTCATATGTGAAACCACCTGTGGTTTCTAGTGAGGATGTAGTATTTCAATCTCTCCTTTTGTGTGTGTGGTAGTTGAGACTGTCTTTTTTAGTCTGCTAATAATTTTTTTGCTTTAACAGTGGCATATACTGTTGGCATTACATGGATGTCCACATGTACCTCAGACTTTTATATGGACAGATCTAAATCAGTAAGGAAAGATTACCAGTTTCTTTGTTGCCCCTCGAAATGCATTGTAGGTAATATTTATAGAGCTGGTATATTGGCTTCACTGAATGTCTCGTATAGTAAGCTGATGTGATATCCTGGTGTAGGTATTCCTTTGGAGACTGCAGTCAGAAGTGTGTTCCAGTACTATCTAGAACAAGCTCGAGATCATGTCCTGCTGTTGAGGAGAGTAGACCTTGTGCATCAGAAACAAATGTACATGCATAACCAGATACAAATTGTACATTTACTATAACTATGCTTCTGAGTCAGCAGGTCCATCCATTTCAATATGCCTACCTCCTTCCTCTGCCCTCATGGTACAGGCCTAGAAAATGTTGAGCTGTTATTGGTGGTGCTTTCCTTGATGCTTCACTTTCAGGCGGCAGCCTTGAGAGCTAGAGAGATTAGCAAAGCATTATGGGTAAACAGGCTGGGGCTAGTACCTGTGAAGTTTTACTTGACAAATGGAACTTAAGCCTACAGTTTCAATCCTACTAGTTGGCAGACCTGCCTGGGCTTTTGTGCCATTACACTTCAACACAAGGTGTGTGTGGTGGCGGGTGAGTGTGTTGTACACATTTGTGTAGAAATGTCACTAGTTTACTGTAATTTTAGTAAGGAATTTGCTTTTACCAACTCATTTGTCAGAATGCTGATGACTTTTCCGTACTATCGTCATTTGTCACTTGTCTTTTGTCCTTGGATATGCCTTTAACATGGTTGCCTGGACCTGGCCAAAGAGATTCTACAGTATACCTCTTGTTTTAAGAAATGGTAAAATTGTGGTGAAAATGGGTATACCTGGAAAATTCAGTGACTGTTCCTGATTTATTTTTATCTGTGTTTGTCAAGCGTGTGTCTACACAAACTGTCAAAAGTTGAATTTTCAGAAGGCTGGTTAGGGTGATTTATATCTCTGAATCTTTGTGTTTTCTCCACAGCTCACTGGTCAGCTTTCACAGAGGGTATTCCGAAAGTTGCCACCTCGAGTCTGTGTTCCTCTGAAAAACATTGTTTATGAAGAGTTTTTACAAGCAGGGTAAGTGCATTGCTACTCTTGTAGAAAATCTGTACATGAAAGTAACCGAGCAGTTTCTGTTGGTTAGTACAGTCCATTTGTTTTTAGACCATAGAAGTAAACTGGTTTACTCTGGCTGCTTTTCTGCTAGCTAGCTACAGCTTTAAATTTTTTTTTTCATTTCTTTCAGGCATATTTTCCTGGGCTTTACAAAGTGCGGGCGGTACGTGCTGTCCTATACAAGTGACAGTGGGGATGATGACTTTTCCTTCTACATCTATCACCTGTATTGGTGGGAGTTCCACATTCACAAGAAGCTGAAACTGGTATGACACTGTTCATGCTTTTCATTTATTTGTTGGATGCCGTACATCTGTACAAGACAACTGGTAGTGGCAAAAATGTAGAGAGAGAAAAAAAAAAAAAAAAAACATTTGGACAGTAGGATGGTTTTGAGATGAATATTTTTTTTTTTTTTCTTTTTGCTGGGTTTTTAGTTTTGTCTTAATTCAGTGCTCTGCAGTCAATTTGCAAGCCCCAGTTCGTGTTGCTTGTGAAGTACCAGTGTGTTAATTCAGTCAGTTTGTGCAGACTATTCTTGATACTGCCTGTGAAGGGATACTGGGAAATGGTTCTGTTTGTAACCGTGTTCAGCACAGAATGAAACTTTTCAGGGCTGTGCAGATGTTGTGAAGAACTGTTGCACTCATCCTTGTATAGAACTCTGCCACAGGCTGAGGTGTGGCCTGACTTCAGAATTGGGCATCTGCCCATTATGGCTGGGTTTACATCTTCACATGCCTGGAATGTTGGTGGCATCATCTGCACCAGCTTCAGTTCATTCTTGCCATGTTTATAAATGTTACCAGAAGTCCATTGGTCCAGGCCCATGACAGAAGAGCAGGGCAGAGGAGGATCTTATTGGGGTTCCATTTTTGTGTAGCTTGCATTATATTTTGTTCCAAGACTTGTTTTTGAATGTCAGAGTAACATGCTTAAGACTGAGGTGAGGGAGTGTTATTGCCTAGGAAATCAGTAGGTGTGCTTGCAAACGCCACATAAGTTGCAAAGACTTTAAACAAGTGCATTTCCTGTCTAAGTCTAGAGCATAACATTAGTGAATGCCAGTTTTGCCAGGGAGTTGGGTCCAAGGACCTCAACTCCACGGAGGAGCTTTATCAGCCCTTGGTCACTGTCTTTAACAGCTGAGTCTTTGGGTTCTATTATATTGGCATCTCTTGCCATCCGCCTGTAGCACGTCAGTGGACTAAAGATCGAACAGGATGGACATGTCAGCCCCAAAAAGCAAAGGGAGAATAACGTCCCCTTAGTTGTGATTTGAGGTGGATGTCTGATCTTCCCAGAAGTCGTAACCCAGGTGTAGAGATCCCTGGTTGCCACCCATCTTTCTAAGATCCAGCTGTCAAAGACTCGGGCTGCAGCTTTTTACAGTGAGTCATCAGTGCCCACCTTTGCCTTGTTCCCTTATGGTTAGGCTAAGGTGACTTGAGACTGTTTTCATTTTATTTGAAAACAGAGTCTGAATTTTGGTTTGGACTTGATGGAAAGCTGGCTAGAGGAAAAAAGGGAAGCCTCTCGTGACTGTTCCATTTCCTGTACCTCTGAGGATGATGACCGTGCATTCTCGTTTGTCATGTGATGAAAGGAATATTTCCATTGGTAAACTGGTGGCCTCAGCCACCCAAAAAAGAACTCTATTTTTGGGGTGACCTTGTTAAACCAGTAGCTAGGATGTCTTTGCCACCTTCTTGGAGCCAGACTCCTAACCCCCACACACACACACACACACACACACACACACACACACACACACACACACACACACACACACACACACACACACACACACACACACACACACACACACTATCCAGGATACCTGACTGTCTTTACAGGGTACAAGACCCTTGTAAATTCCACTGCAGTAACTCTAATAGACTTAAGTACTGTTTGCATATTCCACAAAGTGGGATATGTTGGCTGGCCATGTGTAACACTTATTTAATTTATTTATTTGACATTTGTTAACCGGATTTGTCCAACTGGGCTTGTGGCCCATTTTTAGTGGAGACCTGAGGCGAAAAGCTCCAGTAGTACAATTTTAAGCGAGTACAATTTTAAACAATGTTGATATAGCAGTTATAGCAAAAATTCACATATGTTGGGTTACATGCATAGAGTTAAAGTTGCATTAAAAAAGCTTAGTAACAATTTTACATTGATATAGTTCAATAGGTCAACAATAACATTTTTTTGTTTGTATAAAGTTATGCAAATGCATAGTAGACACATTGGAGAGAGAGGTGTAATGAGGTACTACACTTATCCAAGTAATGGGGAAAAAGTGAGTTACTAGATATGTTTTGGAAGGGGGTGTAGTATGCCTTGGCAACTCTGGCATTCCAGACATTAAACTGACAGACCCATGCCTTGAAATAGCAGCAGTGTGATCTGTTGCACCTTTGTGTTTAGGGTTGCTCCAAGGGTGTACAATGTGCTTCCGAAGGTAGAGGCTCCTAAGGGTGTACAATGTGCTTCCGAAGGTAGAGGCTCCTAAGGGTGTACACTGTGCTTCCGAAGGTAGAGGCTCCTAAGGGTGTACAATGTGCTTGGAAAGCTAGAGATCCGTTCTATGCTCCGTTCCTAAAGTATAGGAATTCTGTTTTCAAGTAAGGACAGCACTGCTGGGTAAAGATAACTTTTGCTTCCATTAGTGCTTGAGCATACATCATAGTAATTTCCAGAGGGATAAAGGTCTATTTGTGGACAGGCATCAAGGAAGTGGTTGACCAGGAAAAACCTGTCTCATTGTTACAGATGTTCCTTTTCTGGGTACATTAGAGGCTGTGCATTGCAGTCTGGGGGAACAAAGGATTTTTACTTGAGGCTGTTCTTTATATCAAGAAAATCTGATCACAGGAAGACCCATTTTAGATTAAAGGCTGAATTTGGTAATGGTGCCAAAGTCAAGCTGTTCACATTAGACGTTTCCTGAGGCCTGGTGTCGTCCTCTTTCCTCTGGACTTCAGGGATGCCTACCTCTACATTCCATTTGATGGAGTTCAGGGACTGTTTCTAAGATTTACGATAAGGGCACCATTCTTGGTTTGCCTCCTTGCATTTTATCTTGGCAGTGTGCCAAGCATGTGCACAAACTGTCTAGACCCAGTGAAGACTTGCTGCAGCTTGTGGACCACCCATAGGTGCTCATTTGTATGACTGCTTGATTTGGCCCCAGTCATGAGGAGAGAGCGAGTGCTGTGGACTACACTGCCTTACACTGTCCAGCCAGTCTGCATTTTACTGTCGAAGGGTAA
>NC_056749.1:19102448-19152815 GCF_019279795.1 Protopterus annectens
TACAAAAGCCAAAATGCTGATCCTGAAACCATTTCTCAAGGCCCCAAGGGAATGAAGGCCTCTACTGCCAAGAATCCACTTCCTTCCGAAAGAGAATCTAGATCCTTAGAAAGGTGG
The DNA here is from genome assembly GCF_019279795.1 of Protopterus annectens. NCBI lineage: Eukaryota > Metazoa > Chordata > Ceratodontiformes > Protopteridae > Protopterus > Protopterus annectens. Next base: position 19,102,566 of record NC_056749.1, read on the forward strand.
GGTAAAAAGGTATACACCTCAGCCACCCTAGCCATGAGAGCCTTAAATTGTCATTTCCATATGCTTAAATATCAGCAGTTTCTGTTATCACAATTAAGAAACAAAATGTCTCCGCCTGAACAACCAGATTTTGAAGGAATTGCAGGATATGATGCATAGTGCAGAAGAAGTGGGTAAACACACCTTGCAATGTGGCTATGATGCCTTAGAGGCCTCAAGTAGAGCTGCTATTACAGGATTAGTTATTCGTAGAAATGCCTGGCTTGGGGAACAATGCTTGCCTGATCATGTTAAAGCTAAACTGCTAGATGCTCCCTTACTAAAGGATGTGTTATTTGGCTCTAATGCTGAGGAGATACCAAAAATGGAAGAAAAAGCTAAATCTATGCAAACTATCAAGGCCTTTCTACAGGTACAGCCACCACGTTTTAGCAGAAATTGGCCATCAAAAAACTGGTCCTTTCCAGCCACTGACAAGCCCCAAAGAGGTAGATACAGGCGTTCAAGTGGCAGAGGACAGTCTCAAGGATCATATAGAGGCAGACAATGGCAAACTCCAGCCCCAAGAGGTGGCGAAGACAATGCACAACAATACAGAAAGCAAACCCAATGACTTCCTTCTTTTTCAGCCCAGCATCTCACAGCTGGCAGCTCCCCTGGGAGGAAAGCTGGCACTATTTACAAGAAATTGGCATATTATCACAACAGACAAATGGATCCTGGATATTATAAACAGAGGTTACAGATTTCATTTTCACACTCTTCCAAAAATGAGAGGCATGCCAAACCTGCCACACAATCAAAGGGTAGAGCCACAAATACAAATTACAAAACTCATGGAAATGAAAGCCATTCAAGAGGTTCCTACTCACGAACAAGGTCAAGGTTTTTATTCCAGACTTTTCCTGGTGCCAAGAAAAGGAACAGACTGGAGACCCATTTTGGACTTATCCATCCTAAATACATTTCTACTCGTACCAAAATTCAAGATGCTCACATTACAGCAGCTTCTTCCCATGCTGGGCAAGGAGTTTTGGCTGGTAACATTGGACCTCAAGGAGGCATACCTGCATGTCCCAATCAGACAAAGTTGCAGAAGATACCTCAGATTTCTTGCAGGTTCAATCCACTATCAATTCTCTGCATTGCTCTTTGGCTTATCTACTGCGCCCAGAGTAGTTGCGAAATGCCTGGCATCAGTAATTGCATACTGCAGACTACAAGGGATACAAATTTACCCTTATTTGGACGACTGCCTGATCCAAGCGGACAGCAAGCACACACTACTGGAACATCTGGCCTATGCAACACGTTTACTGAATTCTCTGGGATACACAATCAACAAAGAGAAATCCAGACTAACACCAACTCAGAAAATAACTTTCCTGGGTGCCAGCTTGGACACAAACACCCAGATGGCCTATCTTGCGCCAGAAAAACAAGGGCAACTAACTCAGTACTTCAAAACACAGGCAAATTGTACCAGGCTTACTGCAAGGAAAATCCTGCAGGCTCTGGGCTTCATGGCATCTTGCATCCTTTTAATCCCATGTGCAAAGTTGCATATGAGGAAACTTCAGTGGTACCTAAAAAGCCTATGGTCTCAACACAGCCACAGCTTGGAAACAATAATACCAATAATTCCATGTTTACAAAAGGAATTTCTATGGTGGGCCAAAGCATGCCAAACAAACAAAGGCCTCCCTTTCTGCAAGCCTCAAGCACATAGTCATCACAACAGACACCTCAGATTACGCTTGGGGGGCGCACATGATAGGTGCATTCAGGGCAAATGGTCCCAGAAGGAAAAGCACCTTCATATCAATCAAAGAAATGCTAGCAGTAATAAATGCAATTACAGCTTTCAAGGACCTCTTGCATCCAGGACAATTGCTTATAAGATCAGACAACACCACAGTAATGTGGTACATAAACAAGGAGGAACACCTTCATACCCCCTGTGCAGACTAGCCATGACACTTTGGAACTTGGCTCTGGAATGGCACATCGAACTTCAAGCACAGTACTTGCCAGGTTTGGAAAACACGTTGGCAGACCATCTAAGCAGAAATATGACGGACCCACACGAATGGAAGTTGCATCCACAGGTGTTTACAAGGATAATCCAAGAGTGGGGAAGGCCAGACGTAGATCTCTTCGCCTCCCACAGGAATCATCAATTGGAAAAGTTTTGTTCAAGGACCTTTCACCCAAAGACCTGGAGAGTGGACGCACTTTCATTCAGTTGGACAGGATGGACAGTGTACGCTTTCCCACCTCTGCCCCTTCTACCCAAGGTACTCTTGAAAGCAAGAGCAGACAGGCCGAAGATGATAGTGATTGCTCCAGACTGGCCAAGACAACACTGGTACCCACTTCTAAGGAGCCTAACACATACTCCTCCCTGGCCACTACCTCTAATGCCTCTTCTGCTGACTCAGCACAGCTACAAAACTCTTCACGGTCAGCTGAAAACACTCAACCTCACTGCATGGAAAATCCCTTAACACCTCAAAAGACCCTACTCACCAAAGAGGTGCAGGATGTCATTCTGGAGGCCAGGAGACCATCTACTAGGAAGACTTACTCTGCAAAATGGAAACTGTTTTGCTCTTGGAATGGGAAAAAAGGCCAGGACCCTAGAAAACTGAATTTGCCTTGGGTATTGCAGTATCTAGCTGAGCTGCTGAACAGTGGGCTTTCATTTTCCTCCATAAAAATCCATGCCTCAGCCATTTCTGCAGAATTTAACACGGATCCACCTTTATTCTCTCACCCACTTTTAAGACAATTCCTCAGAGGGGCTAAGAATATAAGACCCCCAAGGAAACAACCAGTGCCAGCCTGGGATCTTAATTACATTCTAGAAAAATTAACATTGCCTCCCTTTGAGCCAGCTTCCTCAACAGATTTGCAGTATTTTTCCTGGAAAACAGCTTTCCTTCTGGCCATTACCTCAGCTCGTAGGGGTTCAGAACTACAAGCCCTCATGGCTGTACAGCCCTTCCTCATCTTCCATCAGGACAGGGTCTCCCTTCGAACCAACCCGTCATTCATGCCTAAAGTGGTATCCAGGGTAGCTTTAAATCAAGCCATTCACTTACCTACCTTCTACCCCAACCCTCAAAACAAAGGGGAGAGGTTGCTACATTCCTTAGACATCCATAGACAGCTTTGTTATTATTGGGACAGAACAAAGCCTTTCAGGAAATCTGAACAACTTTTTGTGTCCTATGCTGTAGGAGCTCAAGGAAAGCCTGTTACCAAACAGACAATTTCAAAATGGATAGGCCATTGCATACGATTCTGTTACTCCTACCATGGGAAACCTGTCCCTGTAGGCATCAGACCACACTCCACCAGGGCCACAGCTACCTCTACAGCCTTCCTCAGAGGAGTTCCTACCAAAGATATTTTGGAGGCAGCCACTTGGAGTTCTGTGCATACCTTCACAAAACACTACCACCTGCCTTTATATTCCAAAACTAGAGCAGGCTTTGCCACTGCTGTGTTGCAGGGCATTCTGGCTCAACCCAGTTCCACCTAGTGCCTACCACCCTGTGCGTAGCTTTGGGATTCTACCCATATGTGATTACTGCAGCTGTATGCACAATGAACATAGTACAGTTTTTGTACCTACCATAAATGTAGATGTTGGAGTGCTTATACAGCTGCAGTACAGGTTTCCCTCCCTCCATCCCCTCTAGGTACAGGATTAGTGGCTAACTCCTCCTCATACATACTAATTTGGGATATCCTCCTATGGTGTATAGAGACGGAGAGACGGAGACACGAATATGGCGTCGGCTGTGACTTGTATACCCCTGTCGCACTGACGTCAGGGAATAAGGCAACAACAACCGATGCCGGACCAAGACTTTGGAATTCGGCCGACCAAGGACCTGCCTGACGGCAGAGAACCCATATGTGATTACTGCAGCTGTATAAGCACTCTAACATCTACATTTATGGTAGGTACAAAACTGTACTTTCTCCTGCTGAGACAGTAAGGAAGGTGTCTGAGGCAGTTGCCACAGAGAAATGTGATAAATTGTGCAGGAGTGGGTACCAGTGTTGGCGAGGCCAGTGTGGTGCAATCAAAATAATTTTTGGTTTGTCCCGTTTGACTTTTAGTAGAACTTTGGAGAGCAAAGGCAGAGGGGGAAAGGTGTAGACTGATATGTTTTTCCAGCTGAAGGACAGCGCATCCACTTTCCAGGCTTTTTTGTGATGAGTTCTACTGCAAAATTTGTCCAACTGGTAGTTCTGGGGTGAGGCAAAAATCTGTCTGGGCTCCCCCATTTTGTGTCATCATGTTGAAAGTCCGTGGTTCCAGTTTCCATTTGTGAGGGTCCATGAGATTTCTGCTTAGTTTGTCTGCCAGAACTTTCTGCTTTCCTGGCAGGAATTGAGCTTGTAGTTGTACTTGGTAGCTCAAGGCCGTGTTCCACAATACCATGGCTAGTCTGCAGAGGGGGTAGGAATGTGTACCCCCTGCTTGTTTATGTACCACATAACCGTGGTGTTGTCAGTCTTCATGAATAATTGTCCTGGATGAAGATGGTCCTTGAAGGCTGTCGGTGCATTCTGTACAGCTAGCATTTATTTTTGATTGTGAAGGTGCATTTGATTTGGGCTCCATTTGCCCTGAATGCACTTCCCTGCCAGATGAGCCCCCCATGCATAGTCTGATGCATCTGTAGTTAGGGTTTGGGCGGCAGGGGGTGGTGTGAGTGGCAGTCCCTTGTTTTGGTGGCAGGCCTCTGCTCACCATAGGAACTCTAGGTGCAGGCAAGGTATGATAGGAATGATTTATCTGAAGTTGTTAATCTTCTTCCATACCTCACTGATGGGTACGGTTCCAAACCCTCTGAACTGAGTCAGCCAAATGCCAAGCTAGCGTACACCAAACTCTCGAGCCATGCTACTACCCACTTTGCCCTTCATCCCATACCTCAGATCTCGTTTGCCGTGCAGCCATATAGCAGCGTTTTCAGAGTTCTCCAGCTAAGTAGTTTTAAATCATTCATACTTGCATTTCTTCCAAAAGTTTTCTTAGTGTCTTTCTCAGTCTAGCTCTCCCCACAGGTGTTCCTTTTCTTACCGTTGTTGGTATTTTCTTGCCTTTTCTTTACTCTTGCCACCCTCGTGGTAACTCTGTTCCTACCATTGCTGGTAGTCTGGCCTTTCCTTACTTTTTACCACCCTCGTGGTAACTCTTCATACCATTGCTGGTAGTCTGGCCTTTCCTTACTTTTTACCCCCTTGTTGTAACTCTTCATACCATTGCTGGTAGTCTGGCCTTTCCTTACTTTTTACCACCCTCGTGGTAACTCTTCATACCATTGCTGGTAGTTTGGGTCTTTTTTTTTTTTTTTCTTTTCTCTGAGCGAGTGTTAGTATGTCTGAGAAAAAGGGTACTTCAGGTTTTAAACATTGCACATCGTGCAGTGGTAAATTACCTAACAGTGACTTGCATTTTAAATCCGTTTGGGCGTATCACATCTTTCTGTGACTCCCCCATGTGCTATTTGTGGGAGTTTGTCAACGGACGTTGAATGAACGGCACAAGTTGATTTTGAAATTATTGCTTTCCTCTCCTTTCTCTGAAGCTATTTCTGCAGAAGTCTCAACCCCTCCAGGCAAGGATAAGAAGCGTCCTCACTCAGATCCTTCTTCACCGGCTGGTGATAGTGGCAAAAATCATCGATCTAAGACTGGTAGATCTTCCTCGGAGCATCAACTTGCTGTCTCGGTGCTGCTGATTTCAGCGCCTAGCACAGTTTCTGGGAAGTCTGAATTGTTGGTGCCGGGCTCAGCACAGACTACTACTGAACCGATGGTTTCTTCGGTTCCGACCAGTCTGGGTCAGGACACTTCGGCACTGACCTCCCCTTTTACAGGCTCAGAGTACCTCGGATCTGAGTTTGACACTTACCCCAATTGTGACTTTGGCTCGGAGTTCCTTCTCGGTGCCGACTTTACCGTTTACGGAATTCAAATCAGAATCCTCTGCTCCATTGAGTCGATTACCACGGCCCAGATATTCGTCTTCTCTGGACCCATTTGCCGGGCAACTACTGCAGTCCTTTTCTGGATCGGCCGGAGTCCCCTTCCGGGATATCGATTAGGTCTGCCAGGAGCCTGTCCGAAATGCGTTGCTCGTCTCGAGGATCAAGTATTGACTGCAAGAGGAATCTCCAGACCCTGTTCCGCTCTGGGTGTTGGGATTTTTCCTCCAACTCCTTCGTATTCTCCTGCTGGAGATCTTTCGGTCCGAAGGCCCCCTTGCCCATTGCTTTCAACGGGACCCCTTCCTTCGGTGCAGACTGCTTTGAAGCCTGAAGCATCTAAGTCCTGGTGGGCTTCCGTTCTGACGACAGCTCACCTTACTCCACCCCTTGCTTCGGGGGTGGAATATTCTGTTCTGGCCCTGGCACAGACTACCTTCTCGGTTCCCGTCTTGGATCTGAGCGTTATTTCCGCACTGAGCCCTTCTCAAACGTCAATCTTGGAGGTGGGCAATTTGGAGCGGGGTGTGACCCCGGTTCCGATTCGGTTCTCTTCAGTTCCGGGCTCCCATCCCTCTTCAGGTGGGCCCACCTTCCGGATTATGGAGAGGGTGCTGGTGGCTAGGAATTCTCCTCAATCAGCTCCGCCTTTGGTTCCCCCCTTTACTCTGCCATCACCAGCCCTTTGCAGGGGACCACTAATCCAAAACACCGCCCTTTCCAAGGCTGCTTCGGACATTCCCACTGAAGAGCCCCTTCGGAAGAGGGTGTGCAAAAGAAAACACATGGACTAACCTGAAGAGTCTCTTACTGAGGATACGGATTACGATGACTGTTCCCCTAGATCACCCCCTGATTGTTTCCTTTGGGGACATCTTGGAGATTTGAGTGAGTGGGGTGACTGGAAATCTTCCACCCCTTCCCTGGAGGAATCTGTATTTTTACAAGCTTTCCATTCCCGGCCCACTACATCCTGGGTGACTCCTCCTGGAAATTAGTTGGTCAAATTCATCGTGCAGTGAGCGTGGAAGAGTCCAGATTCAGTACAGGCTATCCCCAGGAGATCAGACAAAGTACTTTCTCCTCCAGAGGATCAACCTCATTGGTCGAAAGGCTTGCCAGTAGACGCTGTGGTGGTAGCGGCAGCCACAAAGAAGGACTTGGCAGAAGATAGTCCGGCTGTTCATCCGCCCAACAGGGAGTCACAGGCGGTAGACAGGCTAGGGAAACGAGCCTTTGCCGTGCGTTCGCTAAATTTTGTGACACACTTTACGAGACTCCAGAGAGACCTTATTTCTGAACTCTCTGGTAGCTTCTCGGGCCAAGTGTCGGATGGAGAACGTGACAGTGGCCTCCCAACTTGCCACCCTTGAAGCGATTTCGAATTCCTCCATGAGGTTGCTCTCCCACTTAACCAAAGGAGCAGCTAGAGCAGCAGGTGCTGGCATGGTTGTCTGACGTCATGCCTGGATGCACATTTCTGACCTACCGGATTCCTTAGTCTTCCTTTTGATCGCCCCTATTGAAGCCCTCCATGCTATTTGGTTCTAAGGTCAAGGATACTTTTGCCAGGTGCGAGCAGGACAAAGACCTTGTCTGCCGTGGGCCTGCACTTCTCTGATTCCTGGAGAAGGAATGCTGATGTTTGGAGGAGTGGAAAGTTGTGGCACAAGTCGCAAGTTTTCTTTCGTGATGCATGTTGCGAGGACTCCTCCAGCGGCAGAGGGTCCGGTGGAAGACTTCCCTTTAGGGGCAGAGGGGGTTACCGGAATCGGGGCTCCAGAGATTCTTTCTCCGGTAGGCCCCATCAGCGCTCCTGAAGTGTTGCCCGATTGCTTTCCTCTGGAAGCGTTTCTCTCTGCACCATGTAGCCTGGTCCTCCATTACAGACTATTTATGGGTGCAGAGAATCATCACCAGAGGCGATCACATTCCCCTCAAATCCTTTCCAAGACTAATTCTCCCTTCCCGACGTTTCACCCAGTCAAAGGGAGGAGGCAGCTTCCGAAATCAAGAAGCTTCTTCTAAAGCGTGTCATCCAAAAGGTCCCCCCAGATCAATGCGGATTAGGGTTCTACTCCAGACTCTCTTTGGTGCCAAAAAAGACTGGTGACTGGAGGCCCATTCTGGATCTCAATCGTTTGAACTAGTCAGTTTTACAGGCCAAGTTCCGCATGTTCACTTGTCGATCCATCCTTCCATGCCTTCGGGGAGGGTGTGTGGATGTGCTCTCTAGATCTCCGGGATGCGTATTACCACATCAAAATGGACAAATGCTCCAGGAGGCTTTTGCGCTTCCGGCTGGGAGCCACTCATTTTCAATTCAGAGCCCTGCCTTTCGGTATCTCTACTGCCCCTAGAGTGTTCACGAAATGTCTAGCAGTGGTGACAGCTCACTTGAGACTGCACAAATTCCAGGTGTTTCCTTATCTGGACAATTGGCTCCTCTCTGCCCCCACCGAGCGTCTACTGACCAAGGCCCTGCGCCACACACTGTCCCTGGTAGAGTTTCTGGGTATTACTATCAACTGGGGAAAAATCAAACCTTCAGCCCTCACAACAATTGGAATTCATAGGGGCTATGTTCAACACTCGGCTTGGTCTAATACCTCTGCCTCATCACGGGCTCTTAAGACTGAGAACACAAGTGCAAGTGATACTCTACCGCAGGAAAGTGTCTGCAAGGGCAGTTTTGCAGGCTCTGGGTTCCATGGCGGCAGACATTTCCATTGTTCCATTGGCCAGGCTTCATATACACCTGTTACAGTGGCTTCTTCAAACTCGATGGAATACACAATCATCATCCCTTGAAGGCACTAATCCTCATCACCGATCTTTGCAAGCAGGATCTCCTCTGATGGATGAGAATGGACGAAAGTTTGTGGAGTCACCCCTTTCAACCTCTTCAGGCAAGCGCCGCGGCGACTACGGATGCTTCCCTGATGGGGGAGGCCATTTTCAGGGAAGATCTGTTCAAGGCATGTGGTCAGTCGACTTGCACATCAACGTTCTAGAGCTCAGAGTTGTGTTACTGGTGTTAAAAGCTCTCCACCCTCTTCTTCCTCTCGGACCGATTGCTATCCAGTCCAACCACATGTCTGTGGTCTGGTATATCAACAAGCAGGGAGGGACCAGATCTTACCCCCTTTGCTGCGAAGCCATAAGAATTTGGCAGTGGGCGATGGCTACCAACAGTTTCCCGATTGCTACACACATCCCGGGGAGTTCCAACGTGATTGTGGACAGGCAGAGCAGATGCATCCTGCTTCCTCACGAATGGTCTCTCAACCCGGAGGTGGCGGAGGAAATTTTCAGCTGCTGGGGCTGGCCTTGCTGCGATCCATTTGCCTCCCGCTCCAATGCGAAGTGCAGCATCTACTTTGCCCTGTCTCCTCTGTAGGGGGGGGGGGAGTCCCCGAGAGATGCTCTGACTCTCGATTAGTCCACGGGTCTCCTGTACACTTATCCTCCCATCCCCTTGATACCCTTGGTCTTAAGGAAAGCTACTCTGTTGAGAAGCAGAATGATTCTCATTGCCCCGTTCTGGCCTCATCAGGTTTGGTTCCCCTTCCTTCAGCCACACCTGCTCCGACCCCCTTTGGATTCTAGATTTCCATCAGGATCTCGTCTCTCAACCCCCCAAGGGTTGTAGTCTCCAAATCTGGCCACTCTTAGACTGACGGCTTGGTTGCTCCACTTCCATTAGTAGCCAGGCTTGAGTCGCTTTCTTCTCGGGTACGGAATATTATTTTGGCCTCCCGCAAGCCTTCTACCAGAAAACTTTAAAGACAAGTGGAAACACAACATTTTTCCTTGTGGGCACAAGAGCTGTCTCTAGATCCTGTTTCTGTTCTAGTAGCTACGGTTCTTCAATACCTGATGGTGCTTTTCCTTAACGGAGCTTCTGTATCCACGATTCAGGTGCATCTAGCTGCCATCTCCAGTTTCCATGATGGTTCAGACGGAATTCCTATTTCTTCCTGTCTAAGACTTTCTTGAAGGGGATTTTTCATTCTAGACCTCCCATTAGGCAAAAAGTTTCTGTCCTTGAAGACCTTGTTTCTGGTGGTGGTTACTTCAGCCAGACGTGTATCAGAGCTGCAAGCATTATGCATTAAAAGTCCTTTGATTTTCCATAAGGACAGAGTATCACTTCACACCAATCCCACTTTCTTACCCAAGGTGGTTTTGGAATTCCCTATTAATCAGTCCATTGAGTTGCCCGTGTTTTTCCCTAATTATACCAACAAAGTGAAATACTTTCTTCATTCTTTGGATGTCCACAGACAGTTGTGGTTTTATTTGGACAGGACAAAGTATTTTTGAAAGTCAGATCAGCTTTTTGTTGCCTTTGCGGGCTCTAGAAAGGGATCGGCAGTGTCTAAGGTTACCTTGCCTAAATGGCTTGGGAATTGCATCTCCTTTGTTTATTCCCTGGAGGGGGAATCTGTTCCTGGTCGCATTAAACCTTATAACACTAGAGCTGTGGCCGCTTCTTTCACCTTTCATGCTAGGGTTTCCATGGATGATGATTGTGCAGCTGCCACCTGGGCTAAACCACATACCTTTATCAAGCATTACAAATTGGATCTGATCTCCAGGGGTAGAGCTGCCTTTGGCCCTGTGTTCTCGAATGTTCTTCCATGAGGGTCACCCAGATTCTGTAGTAGCTAGGGACTCTGTCCCATCAGTGAGGACTGGAAGAAGATTAACTTCGGATAAAGAAGTTATGTCTTACCATAGTGTTCCGTCTGAGTTGTTGATCTTCCTTTCATCACACCCTCCCACCTTCCTTCTCCAAGGCTCCTGGCAGATCTTTGGGTCGTTTTGGTGTTAGGGAGTTTGCACAGAGATGGCCTCTGCCTCTGTTTCTGTTTGTTTATTATATATATGTTGCTACTATGGTTCTGCAAACTCAATCTGAGGTATGGGATGAAGGGCATTGTGGGTAGTAGCGTGGCTCGAGAGTTTGGTGTATGCTAGCTTGGCATTTGGCCGACTCTGTTCCGAAGGTTCTGAACCGTACCCATCAGTGATGAATGCAACAACTCCGATGGAATGTTATGGTAAGACGCAACTTCTTTTTTCCAGGCTGTGACAGTGTTGACTCCATAAACTTTTAAGTACCACTGAAGTTTCCTCATATGCAGTCTTGCATATGGAATTAGAATGCATGAGGCCATGAACCCCAAGGCTTTGCAGTATTTGCCTTGCAGATAGCAGGGTTTTTGCGGCCACCTGTTTGAAGTAAGTCACCAAATTAATTTGCTTTTCTGGCATAGGGAAAGCCATCTAGGCAGTTGTATTCAAGCTTGCACCCAGGAATGTAATCTTTTGAGAGGGTACCAGTTGAGATTTCCTTTCGTTTATGGTGTACCCTAGACAGGTTAGAAGTCTTTTACAAACGCCATATGTTTTAGAAGAATGACCTGGTTTTCTGCCTGAATTAGACAATCGCCCAGGTATGGATATATTTGAATATTTATTTGCCTGCAAAATGCAATTAATGGAGCCAGGCACTTTGTGAATACCTTGGGTGCAGTAGACAAGCCAAAGGCCAGTGCAGAGAACTGATGATGCATGCAGCCTGCTTTGAAGTGTAGGAATCTTCTGCAAGATTCTCTGATTGGGATATGCAGGTAAGCCTCTCTAGGTCGAGAGTTGCCAACCAGGCATCCTTGCCTAGCATAGGAAGTAACTGGTGAAGTCAGCATCTTGAATTTTGGAATGTCCAGAAAGGTGTTTAGAGTAGACTGGCCCAAAATTGGATGCCAAGATTTCTCTTTTCTGGGTACCAGAAAAAGCCTGGAATAGAAACCTTGTCCCTTTTCCTTTTCTGGAACCGGTTGAATAGCCCCCATGTTTAAAAGGAAAAGTACTTGTTTCTGAGCCTCTGCCCACTGATTTGGGGGCAGGTCTGGCCACCAGTTTGGTGTTGGCAGCATGTGAAAATGAAAATCTTTATCTCTGGGACACTATTTAAAACCCATTTGTACTGGGTTATAAGTTGCCAGCTTCTTGACTGAAGAGCCAGTTTCCCCCCAAAGGGGCGGCTAAGAGGCAAGGGATTGGTAATTTCAAAGGGAAGTCATTGAGACCGTTTACCCATAGGGTGGTGCCTTGTTTCCAGATTTGGAAGTGGAAGCACCCCATTGCTTAGATCTGAAAATCCCTTGGGACTGAAACCTGGTGGTTTTGGAATGTCTGGGTTTGGACGTAGTGGCTCTGGAAGGAGCTGGAAAGGACCAGTTCTTAGTAGGCCAATGCCTACTAAATGTAGGAGGTTGCACTTATAAGAGATCTTTCACAGTTTGCATAGATTTAGCTTCATCTTCAATCTTTTTTAGAGCTTCTTCAGCCTTTTTCCAAATGAGCGGTCCTGCTGTAAAGCAGCATTTAAACATTTTGCTTTAACATAATCAGGCAGAGATTGCTCCTTAAACCAAGCATGCCTTCTAAGTACAGAGCCTGTAACAGCAGCCCTGCAAGAGGCCTCTAAAGAATCAAAACCACATTGCAAAGTATGTTTGCCAACTTGTTCAGCTGAACGCAATAAATCCTGCAAATCTTTATTCTCCACACCGTCAGAAATCAACATCATTTTCTGTTTAAGCAGTCCCATGATATGCTGTGGATATTTTAGCATATGGAATTGACAGTTTAAAGCCCTGATTGCTAAGGTTGCAGAAGTATAAACCTTTTTTACCCCATCTATCCAGCGCCTTGTAGTCTCTATCCGAAGGGGTAGGGTTTTTAGCAGTAGAAGCTTTAATGCCCTTGGGCCCCTGAGAAATGGTTTCAGGGTCCACAACAGGGTTTTTGAATTTAGGAATTTGTGGGACTCTGGAACCCTGTAGTACCTGTCTGGTTTGCTAGGGGCTGGAGTTAAGGAATCAGGGGCCATACTGGATTCCGAAAACACATCAATATCTAGTACATGTGGTATAGCCAAAGGCCTGTGCTGAGGAAGAAGAAAATCCCTAAGCCTCTTTTTGGAGTCGGAGAAATCCTGGCTTTCCCAGTGGAAATGCTCCCTAAAAGTATGTAAAGTTTCCCCAAAAGAGAAATCCTCCAGCGGAGAAGCAGAGGGAGTGGATTCCTCTGCATTAGAGTCCTCATAAGTAGGTATGGACAAATCCAGATAATTAGTCAGAAGAAACAGAGTCCTGTTCAGAAGATTCATGGTCAAATTCAATCCTAGGCCTCTTGGAGGGAGGGGGCTGTCAACCCCTGATAAGAGTAAATCTTCAGCCATTTTGATCATTTGTTTTTTAGGCATAGGGGCCTGAACATGTGGCCTGGACATCGGTTTTTCAGACATAAATCAAGATTTAGGCCTTCACACTGAAGTTGGAGTCTGTTTTAATATGCAAGTCTGTAGGCCTGAGTACACCCTCAGAAGCTGATGCCTGCTCAGCGACTCTGGACCCATCCAAGGTAGAGACCTTCGCAGGTTCCAAATGTGAAGCACCTCGTGGCATACCGGACTCTGAATGGGTCTCCGTGGTGGCCTGTAAATCAGAAGTAGCTGGTATCAGGAGCTGCGAAAGCGCCTCGCTGAGTACCGGCAAACTGTCGGCCTAGCTTAGGAGAAGCGTCATCAGCAGTTTTTTACCTCAATGGTCTGTCTCTTTGCGTTTTTTCTGAATTCCGGTAGTCGGATGGCTGACTGATTTAATTTCTGGATAATTAAACCGAGAACCGAAATAATTTGATGCAAAAATGTACCGACGACTGGTAGTGCGCAGATTTAAATAAAGCACAAAACTGACAGCAAGGTACGTCGTGGTCAGGGCCTAGGCAAAGAATACAGTACAAATGAAAATCCTTATGAGGTATTTGCTTCCCACAAGTAATACAATTAACTTGTTATAACATCGGTAAGGAGCAAGAAAAAGTTTCCCCAACGGGGTACTTGGCTTTAAGTTGAAGACTTTGGTATTGAAACTCAAAAATGAAAATTTCTGGAGTCTGCCGACTGGCACTTGCGAACTGCTTCGGGCACCACGCGGCAAGAAGACTGGCATAATGGCATTGGCTGCATGTTTTGCACCCATGACGACCTGATGTCATGGAATCAACTGACGCAGGACCCAAGACTTTGTTAATCAGGCTGACTGAGGGCAACCTGCCAGCAGATTACCCAAATGTAATGACTGCAACAGTGAAACACAATGAACATCTATCATTCTAAGCCTTTTGGTTTAAGCACTTTGGTTTCAGACCAGTTGTTTTACATTAAGGTTTGTAGTCTGCACTGTTGTGGCAGGCCAGGTAGCTTACATCCTTCTAAGTTGGGAACTGCTGATTTAGAATAACAGACACTGAGCCTTCAAAGTGTATTAGTTCTGGTTTAAGCACTTGAGTTTCAGGCCAGTTATTTTACATTAAGAAGGTTCGTTGTCTGCACTCTTGTGGGAGGAGAGGCTGGACTCTGCCCTTCTGAGCTGGAAATTTCTGGGTAAAGGCTTACAGTGCCTGCATATTTGAACTGCTTCTTACTGAAATTGGTGTGCCTTGTTTGCTGTAGCATAGACTAGATCCAGGCCTGCTGAATCTAGCTTTGTTTGTATAACCTGAGCACTAATCCATGCCTTCTTTTTTGGAGAAGGTTCCCCTGCATCCCAGTGGAAAGAGTGTGCAGTTAGAACTTGTCTGAAAACTACACTAACAGGGCTCAGTTTTGAGATTTGTTTTGCTGGTTAATTGGGTAATTTATTTAAAAGCTTCTTCTGATTGCTTGTATTCATCTAAAGCTGTTTTAAGTGTATTTTTTACTGTTTTTGCTCGTTTCCCACCTTTCTAAGCTAGTATAGTCCAATTTTCAGGCTAGTGCTGAATTCGGGGCTGTTACAATTTTCTGAGTTGCCCATACCTTACTTGGATAGAGGGAAGTTTCTCTGTTCACTTGTGAGAGAAGGAGCTTTGAGCAGCCATCTGTCCCTGGAGGAGTGGTTCCAGCCCAGAAGTTAGTTTATAGGCCATTTTGGGCTAATTTCTCTTTCATTTCCCTGCTGTAAAAACCGCGTTTGCACAGTTTTGCATGTCCGGGCAGCACCGGTTAGCTAGGGCTAAAATTATCCCGGCTCCACCAAGTCTCCTTCAGTTTTCCCTTGAAAGTAGTCTCTCACCCTAAGCACTTAAAAAGCATCCTACAGTCCAGCACTTGCTCAGACCTAATAGCAAGCACTAATATACCCTGACACTTCATTGCCTAGCAGGGCAAGGCTCAATGTTAAGTTGTCATTCTCGCCTTCATTCTTGCTGGATGGGTTTGGAGCCGATCCTCTGCTCTGACTCTGCCTATACTATAGCTCAAGAGCTATTTTTTCCAGCTCGAGGCAGCCCTATAACCCACAATACCGTGCACTAACTCCCCAGATCTCGTTTGCTGCTTCGCTGCAAGGTTGCCTTTTTTTTACCGGCTCAGGTCAGTAAAGAGAATTCTTTACTATAGAACTAATTTTCAGGTAATTTTTCCAGATAGATGTCCTTTGTTAGGTCCCTATTGATTGTTTTATTCATTACAGCCTTTTTGTAGCCCTTCTTCCCTTTAGTTAATTTTTATCTTTGGGCCTACGGGCTTTACCTTAGTTTTCCCCACCCCTTACAGTGTCTGTGTGTGGGTTTAGTCAGTTCCCTTAACTTTTGTCTAGTTTTAAGTTGAGTGTGTGTGTGGACTGACTGTGATTACTGTTTGCTGCTATTAGGACTATGTCCAAAGACCCTAAGGTCTCGGGATTCAAGAAGTGTGACCGTGCTGTCAGAAAATGTCTCTGACAGACGGTCACACTTCTTGTGTCTACTGCTTAGGGCCTTTACACCTGCAGGACTCTTGTTCTGTCTGTCACGGGTTTAGTTCAAGAGTCCTGCAGGAGCATCGTAATAAGCTCATCTTAAGGGGCTTATTAAAGCCCGATGACTCCCCGTCCAAGTCTGGCTCGGGGAAGTCTTTAAAAACCGCCAAACCCTCGGCTCCAGCTTCTGAGTCTAGGGCTGGCATTGAGATGGCTCCGACATCGATACCAATCTGATCCGAGGCGGGCAAAGTGGTAT
The DNA here is from genome assembly GCF_019279795.1 of Protopterus annectens. Taxonomy (NCBI): domain Eukaryota; kingdom Metazoa; phylum Chordata; order Ceratodontiformes; family Protopteridae; genus Protopterus; species Protopterus annectens. The sequence continues at coordinate 19,118,633 of NC_056749.1, forward strand.
CCGCTCCAAAACCTGCATCGAAGCCGACCCCAGCGAGCAAGCGCTCTAGATCCCCCTCACTAGAATCCGTCCGATCGGCTCAGAGATCCCCTCTCCTATCGGAGTCGTAGGACTCGCTCATCTAGGTCATCCAGGCTTTCCGACCACGACATTGAGAGGGTGGTCAGTAGGCTCATAAAATCTCCGGCACTAGCCCAAATGCTCCAAAGCCCATCTCACCAGACTGTGGCTCCATCGGTACCGCTATAGATTCCTCCTCCGATTCACCTCTCGAGTTTGGAGCCAGAGCTTGTCGGAACCGCAACCTTGCCCACGTCTGAGCCGATACTTCCACCTTAGTCTCCGGTGTCATTGGCTCCGACCTCTTCATTGGTTCTGTCCGTGGAGAGGTCCGGGCGCCGGGACTCCACTGTTGGCTCCGAGGGGGCAAGTGGCATCTGACCCTTGTCAGACCCCTCTCTCCCTCTCAGAGCTTCGGCTCTGGTTAGTTCGGCCCCGACATCATTCTCGGAGCCTTCTCTGTCGGTGCAGGGAGCGGTTCGGGTCTCTTCGGAGCCGGGACTACCCTTGGTACCTGATAGGGGAGCCTTTGAGGTGATGAGGAGCGTGCTGGACCCAGTGTCCACTCCAAGGTTAAGTTCTGCAGCTCCTCCCTCTACAGTGCCTGTTACGGTCTCTGGCCATCCTCCTGTATCTGACCGCAGAGATCCAAAGCGTAGGGTACCCACTTTGGGTGTCTCCTCCTCTTCCGAGGCCTCCCCTGAAGCTTCAGGGGAACCCCCTAGGAAAAAGTGCAAGAGGAAGCACATAGACTCCCCCGAGTCTGTCACGTTGGACACAGACTTGGATGAGTCGGAGGGTTCCACGAGATACTCCTCTGAGGATGTCTCTTTTTCAGATATCCTAGAGATCCTAAAACAGAGGAGAAATTGGTCCACTCTCAAACCCTCCGAGGACGAGTCAGTTTACCTTGACACCTTTGGATCTTGCCCTTCCACCTCCTGGGTGTCTTCCCCCTTTCGACCCACTAATGGAGGTAGTGGCTAGAAAGGCGTGGGCAGCTCCTGATTCAATGGAACCTACCCCTAGGAGGCCCTCTAAATTAATTTCTGCACCAGAGGACAAATCCTTTCTCACCAAAGGTGTTTCAGTTGATGCTATGGTGGTAGCAGCAGCCACTAAGAAGGAATTGGCTGATCCTTCTGTACTTGTTCATCCTACTAACAGAGTCCAGGACCATGGACAGGTACGGCAAGCGGACATTTGCTTCAGCGACCTTTACTATGCGATCGCTGAAGTATTTGTCATTTCACCCGCCTTCAGAGAGATTTGCTCAAAGAACTGGGTGAAACTGTACAGGATCCTTCTGCTGCGGGGTATCGGGACAAGATGAACTCCAAGCTGGCCACCCTGAACTCCATTGTTAACTCCTCCATATGGCTTATTTCCTACGCAGCCGATGAAGGGAGTAGGGCCGCAGGCACAGGTGTTGCGTTGAGACGTCACGCTTGGATGCGACTCTGTAACTTTGCCGATCCCTTCAAGGCGTCCTTCACCAACACCCCCTTTGATGGTTTAGAATTGTTTGGACCTCAGATGAAGAATACCCTCACCATATGCGAGCAAGATGGTAAGACTCTCTCTGCCGTGGGAGTCCATTTTTTCCACACCTTCTAGACCTTATCCTAAGGGACAGAGGGGTGGAAAGATGTGGTTCCGCAAACCTCAGGGAGTCGCGCCTGCCGCACGTGGTGAATTTCCACCCAGAGGCAGAGGGGGGAATAATTACAGACGCCGCCTCAGGGGCAGAGGGGGTCCACAGAACCAGAGTTCTAAGGAATCTTTTCCTGACCAACCCTTTCAGCATCCCTGAGAAGCTGCCAGACTGTCCGCCTTTGGAGGCAGTTGGGGGAAGATTATCTCTGTACCCGGAAGTCTGGCAATCCCTCTCCCAAGACACATGGGTACAGAAGATCATATCTGAGGGTTACAAAATTCCCTTCACTTCCTCTCCGGTACAACCTCCAAGACCCATACCAGACGTACCACCCACACAAAAGGGTCAGGCACAGCTAGAAATAAAAAAGCTTTTAGAAAGAGTCATCCAGGCAGTTCCAGCAGATCAGCTAGGATCTGGAATCTACTCCAGATTCTTTTTGGTACCAAAAAAGACTGGAGACCCATTTTGGACCTCAGCAGATTGAACAACTCTGTTCAAAAGAAAAGATTTCTGATGGTAACACTGCAGTCCATTCTACCCTTTTTGGGCAGACAACTGGATGTGCTCGTTAGATCTCCAGGACGCGTACTATCATATAAAGATACACAGGCGCTCCAGGAGGTTTCTCCGCTTCCGGCTGGGAGCCAGTCATTATCAATTCAGAGCCCTGCCCTTTGGTCTCACCACAGCCCCCGGGTGTTCACCAAATACTTGGCAGTGGTCATGGCTCACCTGAGGCAAAAAGGATTCCAGGTGTTTCCATATCTAGACGACTGGCTCATTTCCGCTACCACCAAGCAGCATCTTATAATGGCCAGGGATTACACCATTCAACTTTGCAACAATCTAGGTATTTCTATAAATTTAGCAAAATCCTCCTTGTCGCCTTGTCGGTGTATAAACTTCATAGACGCCGTATTAAACACCACAGAAATGTTTGCAACATTACCACCTCAGAGTGACAGACATGAGGCGGAATGTTCAGTCCCTGTTTCAGTCCAACAAGTCAAGCTAGTATTGAAAGCGTTAGGCCTCATGGCAGCGGCGATTCTTCTACTCTCATTAGCCCGCTTCCACATGAGGCTCCTCCAGTGGATGCTGTTTTCTCAGTGGTCCTTTCAACAGCTCCCAATGACTCAACATCTTGATAACCCAATCATGCAAGAATCATCTCTCCTGATGGATGGCTTCCCCTCAGCTTTTTCAGGGCAGACCCTTTGCCCCCCCCCCCCAGTTGCCACGGTGACAACGGATGCCTCCCTGTTCGGGTGGGGGTGGCATTATCAGGGCTGGACGGTCCAGGGCACTTGGCAACAATTAAAACGCCACCTGCACATAAATGTCCCGGAGATGAGGGCGGTGCTTTTAACGTTGCAAGCCCTTCAGAGCTCTCTTCCCACAGGGACTATAGCAATTCATACGGACAATATGTCTGTGATGTGCAGGGCGGAACAAAGTCCTACCACGTATGTCGAGAAGCACTCTGACTTTGGCAATGGGCGATTTCCTCTCAACTGTTTCTGATAGCAACGCACATCCCCGGGAAGTCCAATGTCATAGCGGACAGATTGAGCAGAACTATCCTCATGCCTCACGAGTGGTCTCTAAATCAAGCGGTAGCAGACAGAATATTTCAGAAGTGGGGCCAGCCTTGCTGCAATCTTTTTGCAACTCCTTAAAACAGCAAGTGCCTCTACTTCACACTCTTTCCTCTACCAGGCCATGCCCCCAGAGACACTCTTGTTCACGATTGTCCCCAGGGTCTTCTGTATGCCTTTCGTCCCTTACCATTGATCCCGCAATTAATTCAGAAAGCAACCGCATTGAGATCCAAAATGATCCTCATTGCTCCGTTTTGTCCTCAAGTATGGTTTCCGTTCCTGCGCAGTTACCTACTGGAACAGCCTTGGCATCTGGAACCCCTTCCGGATCTGTTGACCCATTTCACGGGCAAGCTGCATCAGTCTCTTCATTCCCTCAACCTCACAGCCTGGTTGCTCCACTTCCAGCCATAGCCAGGCTTCCCCTTATTTCTCCTCCTGTCCGTGATGATATTCTGGCTTCCCATAAGTCCAATACTAGGAAGACGTATGCGAGTAAATGGAAGCGTTTTTCGCTCTGGGCACAAGCTAGGTCCTTGGATCCTTTCCATGCACCCATTCATAAGGTTCTAGACTTTCTGGCGGAACTCTTTCATTCAGGGATATCGTCAGCCACTATCAGGGTACAATTAGCGGCCATTGCTAATTTTCATGTGGGACTCTCAGAAGCAAATGTCCCACAAACTCTGTAAAGCCTTTCTCAAGGGCATCTTTTTGCTTAAACCACCAATTAAGGATCCGCCCCCACAATGGGATTTGAATTTGGTTCTAACCTCATTGATTCTGCCTCCCTTTGAACCTGCAGCCTCTTGCTCCCTCAAGCTTCTTTCTTGGAAAACTCTGTTTTTAGTAGCCATAACATCTGCCAGAAGGGTATTGGAACTTCAAGCCTTGTCCGTCCGTCCCCCTTATTTGGTCTTTCACAAAGACAGGGTAACTCAGAACAAATCCTTCCTTCCTACCGAAAGTGTCCTCTGAAGCAAATCTAAACCACTCCATTGACTTGCCTGTCTTCTTCCCAGACTATTCCAACAGGGCTGAACAGAAATTACGTTCATTGGATGTTCATCGCCAACTACGGTATTATCTAGGCAGGACAAAACAACTCGGTCAGACCAGCTCTTTCTCTCTTATGCTGCAGGAAAGAAAGGGCTTCCAGTATCAAAGGTTACTCTCTCCAGATGGTTGACATCTATTATTACCTTTGTCTATGAGTTGAGACGCAGGCAACTTCCGTCTAGGCCCTAAGGCTCATTCAACCAGGGCACTATCTACATTAACAGCCTTTCAAGCAAGGTTACCATTAGATGCCATATGTGCAGCAGCTACATGGGCTTCCCAACATACCTTTATTGCCCATTACAGACTTGATATAGCCTCCAGAAATAGAGCTGACTTTGGTTCCACTGTACTCGGGAGTCTGTTCCATTGAGCCACCCAGGACTAAGATGCTAGGGACGCTGTCTCATCCAGCGAGAATGACAACTTAACATTAAGAAGTTATGTACCTACCATAATGTTCCATGTTAGTTGTCTTCTCGCCTTCTTTCTTGCGTTCCTCCCTCCTGCCCCCTAGCCTGGACAGACTTGAGGTCTCTGAGTCCTTCCATTTCTTGAGATACAACATGTTACGGTTTCCCCGTATCTTTAGTGTTACTAGCAGGGAGTCCGTACTTGCAAATGAGGACTATAATAATATATTTGTACTATGTCTTAGCTTCCAAACGAGATCTGGGGAGTTAGCGCATGGTATTGTGGGTTATAGGGCTGCCTCGAGCCGGTAAAAATAGCTCTCGAGCTATAGTATAGGCAGAGTCGGAGCAGAGGATCGGCTCCGAACCCATCCAGCAAGAAAGAAGGCGAGAAGAAGACAACTAACATGGAACGTTATGGTAAGAACATAACTTCTTATTATTCACCCCTCACCAACCAAGTGACTAAGCAGCTCACCCTACTATTCAGGCATGACCAAAGGGCAATTTCAGGTATACTGTCCTGTCCAGCTGGTGAACCTAGGTATCCTGAGGCAATGTTACAACTGCCTCCTGTCCACAGACAAACCCTCTCCTCCTACCACAAAACATTAACATATGCGAGAGATGCAATTATATAGCTAAATTGGAGGCTAAGCTCTCTCAACCCAAGACTGGAACATGCAGTCGTGAGGAGAAGGTTAACACTTGCACAACACCTCCAGCCTCACCATAGACATACTCAACCAGCACTGGCAAAAATACACAAATACACAAAATCATACTCGGAGGCACTAAATAAAACCCTGCAAAAACATCACAGAGCTCCAAAGCAGACACCCAAAAAACCTGCACTTCTGTCACAAACCAGACAACACAAAATCAGTGTGCTGCACAATCACAGCCCTTAAGGCGAAATAACATGTCTAACACGGTTTGCTATCATTATGTCGACGTGCATTTGCACGGCTATGAAGTATTCGAACATCAGATGTTCAAATACTTCATATTACGGCAGGTGACATGAGCGAAGGTTTGCATTGCGAATGAACTGTGCATTCGCAATTCTAACTTTCGGTCATGGGAGGGGATCGCGGTACAGTGCGGTTAGGGAAATGCATCCCTTTCCTCACTGTAGTGCGATCTCAGAGTTGGAATATTAAGTTTGGGGGGTGTGAGGGCCCCCACAGGGGGGGTGCAGGGGGGCATAGCCCCCCTGCATAACTGTGTGTTCGGTTAGATAGGTGATTATGGGAAGGGTGGGCGTGCTGTGTATCGCCTTAAATGTCGCAAGCGACATTTTCGACAATACACCCTTGTTTTCGAGTTTACTATTCGAAAATGTTCATTTTCGATGCATAAATTTGAAAATGAAGACATTATTTATTTTTACTTTCGAATTTATGATAGTAAACCGTCTAACTCACTAGTAATAGGCGACTCTATAGTCTGGCACACTGACGTCCCACTCACTAGGCTGGACAAGGAGAAGGTTACTGATGTTCATCGGGTTTCACTGTTGCAGTCATTACTTTTGGGTTATCCTGCTGGCAGGCTACCTGCAGTCGGCCAGAATTCCAAAGTCTAGGTCCGGCTGTCACTTCTTCCCTGACATCAGTGCGCCAGGGGTATAAAAGATGCAGCCAACGCCATTTTCTTCAGTCTTTCTTGCCACGCGGTGCCCGAAGCAAAAGCAGTTCGCAAGTGCCGGTCGGCAGACTCCTGAGATTTTCACAGATGAATTTCAGATCCGAAGTATTCATTAAAGCAAAGTACCCTGTTGGGGAAACTTTTTTTCTTGCTCCAGACCGATGTCACAAAAAGTTAACAATTGTATTTCTTGTGGGAAGCAAATACCTCATAAGGATTATCATTCTTACTGTATTCCTTGCCTAGGCCCTGATCATAACGTTGCTAGCTGTCGGTTTTGTGCTAGATTCAACAAACGCACTATTAAGCGTCTGTTTGATTTTGCTTATTACTTTGGCCGAAAATTTAATTACATAATGCAGTTGGAACAGCCGACGACCGGAGTTTCTAAAAAAACACAAGGAAAAAGAGGACAGGCATCCGAGATCCAAAACAGACTAGGCTTCCGCTAAGCCAGTCACCGGTTCTCAGTGAGGCGCTTTCGCAGCCCCTGACACCCGCTACCTCAGATCCACAGGCCGCTGACTATTCCCGCGTGGAGCCAGCTAGGCCTCTGGATACTCCAGGTATTGGACACTCGGAAATCATTCCCTCAGATGGGTTCGGAGCCGCTGAGCAGGCATCGGCTTCTGAGAGTGTTTTCAGACCTACACAGCTATATGTAAAGCCTACTTCAGCTTCAAAAGCAAAGACTACAGCAGCTTTAAAGACAAACAAGTACGGCATTCTCCAGGACAGACTTCCATGCCGAAGACCTTATTACCTTGATCAGGGGTTCTCATCCCCCTACTGACAAGAGGCCTAAGCAAGAGACAGACTGACTCTTCAGATCCGGTTTCCATTTCTTCCGACTCCTCTTCTGTACAGGAATTCTCTCTTCCTCCCTATGAGGATTCTGATACTGAAGAATCCATTCCTTCAGCCTCTCCTCCTGAGGATTATTCTTTTGGGGAAAACCTTGCATACCATGAAGGAGCACTTCCACTGGGAGAGCCAAGTTTACTCAGAATCAAAGAAAAGGCTTAGAGATTTTCTTTTACTTCCCCAGCACAGGCCTCTTGCTATTCCCCCTGTGCTAGACATTGCAGATGTATTTTCAGAGTCCGGCCTTTCTCCAGACTCCTTACCTCTAGTTTCTGTTAAACCAGACTGATACTACAGGGTTCCTGATTCACATAAATGTCTTTATAAAAACCCTGCTGCTGACCCAGAAACTATTTCTCAGGGTCCCAAGGGGTTTAAGGCCGCTACTGCAAAAAAACCTTTCGCTTCTAACAGGGATTCAAGGGCACGAGACAGATTGGGGGAAAAAGATGTACACTTCTGCTACTTTGGCTGTGAGGGCCTTAAATTGTCAATTTCATATAATTAAATATCAGCAATACTTAATGTCACTGTTAAAACAGAAAATGTTGACTAATTCTGATTGTACAGAAAATAAGGAAATACAGGATTTATTGCATGCAACTGAGCAAATTCGAAAGCATACATTGCAATGTGGTTTTGATTCTCTGGAGGCCTTCTGCAGGGCCACAGTTATGGGTTCTGTCATTAGGAGGCATGCTTGGTTAAAGGAACAAAATCGGCCTGATCATGTTAAAGCAAAATTATTAGATGCTCCATTTGGTGTTAAAGCAGAGGAGGTTTTGAAGAAAATGGAGGACAAAGCGAAATCTATGCAAACAGTAAAGGATTTCTTACAGGTTCAGCCACCAAAATTTAGCAGGAAATGGCCTACAAAGAATTGGTCCTTTCCAGTGTCGGACAGGCCACAAAGAGGCAGATATAGACATCCCAGCCCCAGGGCTCATACAGGCCCAAACAGTGGGGTGCTTCTACCTCCAAAAGTGGAGAAGACAAAGCACAGCCATACAGGAAACGGTCCCAATGACTTGCCTCTTCCAGCACCAAGCACTTATCTTCTTGCAGCCCCCTTAGGGGGAAAACTAGCATTTTTCTCTCAAAATTGGCACATGATCACCCAGGACAAATGGGTATTGAATATAGTGTCCCAGGGCTACATGTTCCACTTTCACACCCTGCCAAAGGCAAAAGGTATGCCAAACCTGCCACACAATCAATGGGCAGAGGCACAAAAACAAGTTTTGTCCTTATGCAAATGAGGGCAATTCAGCAAGTACTACAGCAAGAGCAGGGACAAGGATTTTACTCAATCCTTTTCTTGGTTCCCAGAAAGGACAAAGCCTGGAGACCAATACTGAACCTGTCTTTTCTAAACACATTTCTGGACATTCCAAAATTCAAAATGTTAACTCTGCAGCAGCTTCTGCCCATGCTGGGCAAGAAGGCTTGGCTTGTAACTTTGGACCTAAAAGAGGCATACCTGCATATACTAATCAGACAATCCTGCAGAAGATGCCTCAGATTCATAGCTGGCTCTGGTTTATCTACTGCACCCAGGGTCTTCACAAAATGCCTGGCACTAGTAATTGCATTTTGCAGACAGAGGAATTCAAATTTATCCTTACTTGGACGACTGCCTTATACAAGCAGAGAACAAGGACACTCTACTAAAGCATCTGGCGTTCGTAAAAAGATTATTAATTTGCCTAGGGTACACAGTAAACGAAAAAAATCAAAACTAGTACCCTCTCAAGAGATAATATTCCTGGGTGCAAGCTTAAATACAACTGCCCAGATGGCTTATCTCATGACAGACAAAGGCAACTAACTTCTTACTTCAAAATGTTGGCAACAAAGACCCAGTTATCTGCAAGAAAAATTCTGCAGGTTTTGGGCTTCATGGCATCCTGCATTCTGCTTAATTCCATATGCCAGACTGCATATGAGGAAACTTCATTGGTACCTAAAAAGTGTCTTGACTCAACATTGTCAAAGCCTGGAAGCATTAATTACCCTCATTCCTTGCCTGCAACAGGAGTTTCAATGGTGGGCTCATGCCTCTTACCTCAACAAGGGACAGCCATTCACTCTACCCACAGCCAGGCAGTCAAGAACAACAGATGCATCAGATTATGCCTGGGGAGCACACATGGCAGGAAAATGTGTTGAGGGCACATGGTCCACAAGCCAAATGCAGCTACATATCAATCAAAAGGAGATGTTAGCTGTTCAGAATGCCCTGTCAGCTTTCAAGGATCTGCTCCATCCAGGACGACTACTGATGAGGACGGACAATACTACAGTCATGTGGTACATAAGCATGGAGGCACACATTCCTACCCCATCTGCAAGCCAGCAGGGAGGCAGACATTCCTACCCCCTCTGCAGACAAGCCATGACTTTGTGGAACACAGCATTGACTTATCAAGTACACCTGCAAGCACAATTCATGCCAGGAAAGAACAATACTCTGGCAGATGAACTAAGCAGAAACCTTATGGATCCCCACGAGTGGAAACTGGATCCACAAGTCTTCAGCATGATAACAAAGGAATGGGGATGCCCAGACATAGATCTATTTGCCTCCCCTCTCAACTGCCAACTACAGAAATTCTGCACAAGGACTTATCACAAGCAAGCATGGAAAGTGGATGGTCTGACATTCAGCTGGAAAAGTCTAACAGTATATACCTTTCCTCCTCTGCCTCTCCTGCCCAAGGTACTCCTACAGGTCAGACAAGAGAATGATTCTGATTGCCTCAGACTGGCCACGCCAGCACTGGTACCCAATCCTAAAAAGCTTGTCTCAAGGCTCAGCCTGGACATTGCCTCTAATTCCTCACTTACTGACCCAGCGAAAGTCGGATTCTGCACAGCCAACTCAGAACCCTAAATCTGGCAGCATGGTGGATAATGTAACCATTCAAAGCACACCTCTCTCTAAAGCAGTGATGGATGTTATTTTGGAGGCCAAGAGGCTCAGTACCAGAAAATCTTATGCAGAAAAATGGAAAAGGTTCTGTGCTTGGAACCAGGCACAAGGAACTGACACGTACCAAATATTCCTCAGATTTTACAATACCTAACTGAGATGCTGGACAAAGGCCTATCCTTTTTCATCAATTAAAATTCATGCCTTTGCCATTTCAGCTCATTACAGTACTGCACCTTCTATTTTTTCCCACCCATTGCTAAGGCAGTACCTCCGAGGGGCCAAAAACATAAGACCTCCAAGGAGAGCCCCAGTACCTGCATGGGACCTAAATTATGTCTTGGAAAAACTCACACTGTCGCCTTTGAGCCAGCCAATACAGCTGATATCAAGTTTTTATCTTGGAAAACAGCTCTGCTCCTAGCAATAACCTCTGCAAGACGAGTTACAGGCACTCATGGCTGTGGAACCTTTCATCATTTTCCATCCAGACAGGGTTTCTCTGAGGACAAACCCAACATTTATGCCCAAGGTAGTGTCCAGTGTGGCCCTTAACCAAACCATTCATTTGACTACCTTTTATCCAAACCCACAGAATAACCGTTAGAGACTTCTGCATTCCTTGGACATACACAGACAACTACGCTTTTACTTGGACAGAACTACAGCTTTCAGAAAAACTGAGCAACTTTTAGTGACATATGCTGCAGGATCTCAAGGAACGCCTATCTCAAAACAGACTATTTCAAAATGGATAGGCCACTGCATTTGTTTCTGCTACTCACAACATGGCAAATCAGTGCCCAAGGGCATTAGGCCTCATTCTACCAGAGCATCAGCCACTTCAGCAGCTTTTCTCGGAGTACCAACCAAAGACATTTTAGAGGCTGCCACTTGGAGTTCGGTGCACACTTTTGCAAAGCACTACCATTTACCTCTCTACTCTAAATCCAGAGCAGGCTTCGCCACCGCAGTTTTGCAAGGCCTTCTAGCCTCTCCTAATCCTATTTAGGCCCAGCCACCCAACCTTAGCATTGGGATTCAGCCCAAGAGTAATGACTGCAACAGTGAAACACGAACATAGTACAGTTGTGTACCTGCCCTAAATGTAGATGTTGGAGTGTATTCACTGTTGCAGTCCAGGTTACCCGCCCTCCATCCCCCTTTTCTTTGCTGGGACTTGCCTATACTTTATCTTATACAATCTATGTGGTGCATTTGCTTGTAGATGAAGGAAATGTTTGTTTTACTGTATGCATAATTATTTTGGGGGCACCTGACGTCTGGGGCAAGAAAAACTGAAGAAAATGGCATCTGCTGCATCTTTTATACCCCAGGTGCACTGACGTCCGGGAAGAAGCGACAGCAACCGACGCTGGACCTAGACTTTGGAATTCTGGCTGACTGCGGGTAGCCTGCCAGCAGGATAACCCAAAAGTAATGACTGCAACAGTGAATGCACTCTAACATCTACATTTATGGTAGATACACATAACACAAGCACTCGGGTCACTCCAGAACAAGTACAAACATGACTATCATTGTTCATGTTGGTGAGAATGACCTGAGACGTACCTCCCTGGACTACATGAAAATAGACATGGAAGAGCTCTCTGGTCATGTAGCCCAGGCAGGTATGACCCTGACCTGAGTACCATCCTGCTCTCACCAAGAATGATACCGCAGTATAAAGAAAGTGATCAATTTCAACAATTTGCTAAGCTTCTGGTGTCATTCCAAGGGGATCCAGTGGTTTTCAGCCTGCGACGACATGCTTAACGAGCCTCGTTGCTTTGCAAGAGACTGCTTGCACCTGTCACCGCTAGGCTTTCAAATACTGGCCAAGGCTCTTGCTGCCCCCATTGTGCCTTTAGGCAAGGCTCAAAAGTCAAACCCACCTCTGTAAACGGCACAAATGAAAAAAAAAGAGGTTTATGCTACTCAACGTCAGGAGTTTAAATCTCAAAATGCATGCGCTTGAAGCACTTCTCAGTATGGAGAACGTCGACATCTGTGCAGTAACTGAAACCTGGTTCAAGGCTCCACAGAGCACCCCAGCATTACCAGGCTACAACTCATGCCACACATTTCGGCCACAGAACATGGACCGAAACACAAAAGGAGAGGGTGTATCCATATTCATCAAGGATGCCTACACCCCCAGGTTAGTGGCGCAGCATGATACCTCCAAGGTCATCTATGTGCAACTAACATCAGGCAAATCTGCAGTGCAAATTGTGGCCTGCTACAGATCACCCTCCATGACCCAGGACCCACCACTCCACCTTTCTGGAGACACTGGAAAACATGAAGGTCCTACTGAACACCCTGATATTGGGCGATTTCAATTACCCTACCGTTAACTGGGAAAACTACTCGAGTACAAACTCCCAGGTCCAGCGCTTCCTGGAATTTATCAAGTCAAATGCCCTGGATCAGCTGGTAAACTTCCCTACCAGAGGTGAAAACATATGGACCTGGTCATCCCCAACATGGGCGACAGGTGTTCCACACCAGAGGTCAACCCATCACTGGTTAGATCAGACCATAAACTAATCACTCTGGATGTCCACACCATCACCTCCAACCAAGGAAACCACAGTGAAAAACTTTTTCTATAGCAAACTTCACCTTACTTAAGACAGAGGTGGTAAGTTTCACAGCCTCCACGCTAAAGGATGTGTCCAAGATGCAGGAACCTTTATAAATGCAATCTATGAGAACCTACAAGGATGCATGGATCGTGCCAACCGTAGCAAAACCAAGACTCTCTCCCCTAAGAGAAGGAAACCAGTCTGGTGGACCCCTGCCATAAACAGGCTATACAGTAGGAGGAGGAAAAGTACAGTTTTGTACCTACCATAAATGTAGATGTTAGTGCTCACACTGCTGCAGTCATTACACTTGGGTTATCCTGCCGTCAGGCGGTCCCGCAGTCGGCCAGAGTTCCAAAGTCTTGGTCTGGCGTCTGTTGCTGTCGCTTCTTCCCTGACGTCAGTGCGCCAGGGGTATATAAGATGCATCCGATGCCATTTTCTTCAGTTTTTCTTGCCTCAGATATCAGGTGCCCCCAGGTAGGTAGGCAATACATATTGCTAATAAAACATACACAAATAAAAACAATACCTTCAGTTACAAGCAAATACACCGCAAAGGTTGTATAGGATAGTGGTTGTATAGGATAGAAAGGTATAGACGAGTCTTGCTAGGATGGAGGGAGGGTAACCTGGACTGCAGCAGTGTGGACACTCTAACATCTACATTTATGGTAGGTACAAAACTGTACTATGTTCGTCGTGTTACACTGCTGCAGTCATTACGCTTGGGTTGAATCCCAAAGCTAAGGTTGGGTGGCTGGTGTATAAAGAGTTAGGATTGGCTATGAAGCCCTGCAGAACTGCAGTGGCAAATCCTGCTCTGGATTTAGAGTAAAGAGGCAAGTGGTAATGCTTGGTGAAGATGTGCACTGAACTCCAAGTTGCAGCCTCCAAAATTTCCTTGGTTGGTACTCTGAGAAAGGCTGTTGCTCTGGTAGAATGTGGCCTAATGTTGTTAGGGACTGATTTTCCATGCTGTGTGTAGCAGTAATGAGTACATTGTCCTATCCATTTGGAAATAGTCTGCTTTGAGAGAGCCTTGCCCTGTGATCCTGCAGCATATGCTACAAACAGTTGCTCAGTTTTCTTGAAAGCTTTTGTTTTGTCCACGTAGAAGCGTAGCTGCCTGTGTATGTCCAAAGAGTGCAGAAGTTTCTCCCCTTTATTCTGGGGGATTTGTATAGAAAGTTGGCAAATGCATGGTTTGGTTGAGCCACACTAGATGCCACCTTTGGCATGAAGGTAGGGCTTGTCCTTTAAACCCTGTCCTGATGAAATATTATAAAAGGTTCCACTGCCATTAATGCCTGTAGCTCTGAGACTCTTTGTGCTGAAGTTTACTGCCAGGAGCAGAGCTGTTTTCCATGATAAAAATTTTAGATCGGCTGTATTGGCTGGCTCAAAAGGTGGCAAGGTCAGTTTTTCCAAAACAAAATTGAGGTCCCAAGTTGGTGTTGGTGCTGTCTGGGGCGGTGTTATGTTTTTAGCCCCTCCGAGGTACTGCTTTAGCAAGGGATGAGAGAAGAGGATCCATGTTGTAATGAGCTGAAATGGCAGAGGCGTGGATCTTAATTGATGAGAAGGATAGGCCTTTGTCCAGCATCTCAGTTAAATATTGTAAAATCTGAGGAATGTTTGGGACAAGAGGGTCAAGGCTTTGAGCCTGGTTCCAGGCACATAATCTCTTCCATTTTTCTGAGTAAGATTTCCTGGTGCTAGGCCTCCTGGCCTCCAAAATGACATCCATAACAGCTTTAGAGAGAGGTGTTGCCTGTTTGACTAATGAATCTGCCTTGCAGACAGGTTTAGGGTTTTGAGCTGACCATGCAGGATCCGATTGTTTTATTGAGTCAGAAGGTGTGAAATTTGATGCAAAATCCATGGTGGGCCTTGAGCTAAGTTCTTTAAGATTGGGTACCAGTGCTGGCGTGGCCAGTCTGGAGCAATCGGGATCATCTGTTGTTTTTCTCGTCTGGCTTTTAGGAGTACCTTTGAAAGGGGAGGCAGTGGTGGGAAGGCATAAACGTTTAGGCTTTTCCAGCTGAACGAAAGAGCATCCACTTTCCATGCTTGTGTGTGGTAAGTCCTTGTGCAGAATTTTTGTAGTTGGCAATTCAGTGGGGAGGCAAAAAGATCTATGTCTGGGCACCCCCAGTTTTGCGTTACCATGCTGAAGATTTGTGGATTCAGTTTCCATTCATGAGGGTCCATGATATTTCTACTGAGAGAGTCTGCCAGAGTATCTTTCTTTCCTGGCAGGAATTGTGCTTTCAGATTAACTTGATAAGTTAGAGCTGTGTTCCACAATGTCATGGCTTGCCTGCATAGGGGATAAGAATGAGTGCCCCCTTGCTTGTTTATGTACCACATTACTGTGGTGGTCTGTCTTTAATAATATTTGTCCTGGATGCAGAAGGTCCTTGAAAGCTGTTGGGGCATTTTGAACAGCCAACATCTCTTTTTGATTGATGTGAAGATGCATTTGGTCTGTGGTCCACTTGCCCTGAATACATTTTCCTGCCATGTGTGCTCCCCAGGCTTAATCCGAAGCATCTGTTAGTCTTCCTGGCTGTGGGTAGAGTGAAAGGCTGACCCTTGTTGAGACGACATGCCTGTGCCCACCATCGAAACTCCTGTTGTAGGCAGGGAATTATTGGTATTACTGTTTCTAAACAGAGTGTTGAGTCCAAGCACTTTTTAGGTACCATTGTAATTTCCTCATATGCAGTTTGGCATATGGAATTGGTAGTATGCAGGATGCCATGAATCCCAGGGCCTGCAGAATTTTTCTTGCAGGGAGATGGGACACTTGCCAGTATTTGAAAATATTGAGTCAGTTGTCCTTTGTTAGTCTGGCGTGAGATAAGCCATCTGGGCTGTTGTATCCAAGCTGGCACCCAGGAATATTGTCTGTTGTGAGGGCACTAGTTTTGAGTTTGCATTTATTGTGTGCCCTAAAGAAATTAGCAGCCTTTTTGCAAACGCCAGATGCTTTAGAAGAATGTCCTTTTTCTCTGCTTGAATGAGACAGTCGTCCAGGTATGGATATATTTGAATTCCTTTTTGTCTGCAAAATGCAATTACTGGGGCCAGACCCTGGGCGCAGTAGATAAGCAAATGGGCAGTGCAGAGAATTGGTAGTGCATTGTACCCGCTTTGAATACGAGGTATCTTCTGCAATCTTATCTGATAAGGGACATGCAGGTATGCCTGTGAGGTCCAGAGTAACAAGCCAAGCCTTCTTGCCCAGCATGGGAAGAAGCTGCTGTAGTGTCAACATTTTGAATTTCTGAACATCCCAGGTAAGTATTTAGAGTTGAAAGGTCTAGTATGGGTCTCCAGGCTTTGTCCTTTCTGGGGACCAGGAAGAGTCTTGAGTAAAATCCTTGTCCTTGTTCCTGCTGTGGTACTTTTAGAATAGCTCTCATGTCCATGAGGGCTGAAATTTGTTTTTGAGCCTCTGCCCATTGATTTTTTTGGCAGGTTTGGCATTACCTTTAGCCTTGGTAAAGTGTCAAGGTGGAACCTGTATCCATGAGACGCAATATTCAGAACCCATTTGTCTTGGGTGATTGCCAATTTTGAGAAAAGTGCTAGTTTCCCCCCTAAGGGGGCTGCCAAAATGGAAGTGCTTGGCATACGAAGGGGGAAGTCATTGGGACGGTTTCCTGTAAGGTTGAGACTTTTTTTCCTCGCCTCCTTTTGGGGTTGAGGTACCCCACTGTCATCTGTAAGAGCCTTGGGGTTGAGATCTGCCTCTTGAGCATCTGTATCTGCCTCTCTGTGGTCTGTCTGACACTGGAAAGGATCAATTCTTTGTAGGCCAGTTTCTGCTAAATCGAGGTGGCTGTACCTGTAAGAAATCTTTGTTTGCATAGATTTAGCTTTATCCTCCATTTTCTTTAACACCTTTTCTGCCTTAACACCAAACAAGGTATCATGCTGTAAAGGAGCATCCAATAATTTTACCTTAACATGGTCAGGTAAACTCTGTTCTTTTTAACCAAGCATGTCTTCTAATCACAAAACCTGTAACTGCGGCTCTACAAGAGGCCTCTAAAGAATCAAAACCACGAGTATGTTTTCCCACCTGTTCAACTGCATGCAATAAATCCTGCATTTCTTTATAGTCAGGAGCTTCTGAGCTTGTAAGCATTTTCTGTTTTTAACTGAGCCATTAAATATTGTTGGTACTTAAGCATGTGAAACTGGCAATTTAAAGCCTGTATTGCTAAAGTTGCAGAAGTGTAAACTTAATTCCCCCATCTATCCAATGCTCTAGAATCTCTGTCAGAGGGGACTGTTTTTTTTTGCAATGGAAGCTTTAACCCCTTTGGGACCCTGGGAAATGGTTTCTGGGTCAGCAGAATGTTTTTTATAAAGAAACATGCGAGAGTTAGGGACTCTATAATACCTATCTGGCTTGGCTGGAGCGGGGGGCAAAGAATCGGGAGATAAGCTGGATTCAGAGAACCATCATCCACAATATCTGACACGGGCGGACTAGCAAGGTGCCTGTGCTGAGGCAATAAAAGGAAGTCCCTGGGCCTTTTCTTGGATTCTGAATAATCCTGCCTTTCCCAATGGAAATGCTCCCTCATGGTATGTAAAGTTTCCCCAAAAGAATAATTCTCAGGAGGAGAGGCTGAAGGGATAGATTCTTCAGCATCAGAGTCCTCATAGGGGGGTAAAGAGTATCCCTGGTCTGAAGAGGAATCAGAGGAAATGGAAACCTGATCAGAGGAATCAGTCTGTATCCTGCCTAGGCCTTTTCTCAGGAGGGGGATGGGAACCCCTTATTAGAGTAATGAGGTCTTCGGCCATTTTGAGCATCTATTTCTTAGGCATGGAGGACTGTCCTGGAGAATGCTGTACTTGCTTCTTTGTTTTGATGGTGTTTTTGTCTTGGCTGTTGCTTTTAATGGTAAGTTGTGAAGGTATGAAAACACCCTCAGAAGCCGATGCCTGCTCAGCGGCTCCGGACCCATCTGAGGGATTTGTTTCCGTAGGCCCAATACCTGGAGTTTCCAGAGGCCTAGTTGTCTCCACGTGGGAGTCGGAGGCGGCCTGTGGCTCTGAGGTAGCGGGTGTCGGGGGCTGCGAAAGCACCTCACAGAACCAGCGACTGGCCTAGAAGACACTTTGTCGTCTGTTTTGGACCTCGGATGCTTGTCTTTATCCTTGTCTTGCGTTTTTTATGAATTGTGGTTGTCTGTTGATCAGACGGCATTGTATAGTTGAACCTTTGGCCAAAGTAGTGCAAAGCAAAATCAAAACGTCGTTTTATAGTGCATTTGTTAAATCTAGCACAAAACCGACAACTAGTGACGTCGTGATCAGGGCCTAGGCATGGAATACAGTAAGAGTGGAAGTCCTTATGAGGTATTTGCTTCCCACAAGAAGTAAGATTAACTTTTTCTGACATCGGTCTGAGGCAAGAAAAAAAGTTTCCCCAACGGGGTACTTAGCTTTATTGAAGACTTCGGATCTGAAATTAGACTTTGAAAGTATCAGTAGTCTGCCGACTGGTACTTGCAAACTGCTTCTGCTTCGGGCACCACGCGGCAAGAAAGACTGAAGAAAATGGCGTCTGATGCATCTTGTATACCCCTGGCGCACTGGCGTCAGGGAAGACGCGACCGCAACAGACGCCGGACCAAGACTTTGGAACTCTGGCCGACTGCGGGACCGCCTGACGGCAGGATAACCCAAGTGTAGTGACTGCAGCAGTGTAACACGAACATCTAGTTCAGGGATGTCTTTCCATCTTGGGACTTGCGTTTTTTCTTATCAGTATCCGTAAGAAACTAAGGTCCCTCATAAAATCCTCCAAGGCTAACTTCGAAAGAAAAATAGCCAAGGATTCTAAAGTTAACCACAAAGCCTTCTTTAGCTATGTCAAGAATCTAAGTGGCAACTCGCGGATATGCTCTGAGCTAGTGCAGACTAGCGCACAATATACTGAACCCACTGATATTGCCAACATCTTGGCAGATATTCAGTGCAAACTTCACCCTCCTTTCACCCCCAAAAGGGCCCACAACAATACTGGAAAAGTGTAGTGTCCGGAAATCAGACGCACAGGTGAAAACAGCCCTTCTCTAAAGCCAAAAGCACAGTGTCAATGGGGCCAGATGCTGTCCCAGGCTGCGTCTTGCACAAACTACAGAACAAACTAATCCCCCACCTAAACACACTGTTCAACCTCAGCCTCTCCACAGGCTACATGCCCATAGAATGGCACACAGCAACGGTTATTCTGCTCCACAAAGGAGGGGGCAACAACTGACCCTGGTAACTATCGCCCCATAAGCCTGACTAGCCCGGTTTGCAAGGCTATGGAGCGCATCCTCATGGAACTCATTAAAGACATTGGGAACCTCCAAACACTTGACCCGACCCAGTTTGGCTTTAAGGGCAGATCATGCCTAGTAAACCTGGTTGACTTCTTCGAGACGGTCACCAAGGCTATAGATGAGTGAAGGCAATTCAGACAGCCTACCTTGACCTCGCCAAGGCTTTTGACACTATTCCTCAAACTTTGGAATTATAGAAAAACTCACCAGCCTGAACATAAACCCCTACGTCACGAGATGAGATGCCAACTGGCTTAGACAGAACTCACACCATAAGAATAGCGGGCTCCAGGTCAGACTCTAAACCAGTCACAAGTGGTGTCCCACAAGGCTCGGTCCTGGGACCCCTACTGTTCGACATACACTTCTCAGAAGTACAGGCAAATACAGGAGGATTATGGCTAACCAAGTTCGCCGATGACTGCAAACTGGAAACCATAATTGAGACTCCGGCTGATGTGGACATTCTCCAAAAGGGTCTTACTGAGACAGGCACCTGGTGTCAGTGATGGTCTCGAGCTAAATGCCAAAAAATGCATGGTCATCCCGTTTGGGAAAACCAAAACGCCCATGAATTACCACATAGGTGGCAGCCCCCTTAATACACAAGAGGTAATAAGGGATCTGGGGACCCAGGTAGATGGTAATCTCTCCTTTGACCATCATATTGCCAAAGTAGTTAGGAAAATCCTATGTAACCCATCTAATTACTAAAGGGTTCGCATCTAGAACTAGAGGTTATAGTGCCCCTCTACTCGTTACTCATCAGACCCATCATAGAGTACAATGCCCCATTTGGAATGTACCTCACAAGACACTTCCAACAGCTGGAAAGCCCACCAAGAGGATTACTGGCCTCAAACATATGTCCTATTCAGCCCGACTGGAAAATCTCCAGCTGTATTCTGTCGCATATTGCTTACTCAGAGGTGATCTCTGCCTGACTTACAAAGCCATGTCCAACTCAGAATTGATGGACATGCTCCACCTAAAGAAATCCAAGTCACTGCGAAGCCACTCGCTCTAGTGAGCTAAACCTCGCCACAACAATAAATAGAACATGCTGGAGGGATAGATTCCTGTCACAGAGACTCCCCATACTTTGGAACAAAATTCCTAACTACATAAAGTACACCCCTGGGATCATTTCATTGGCTGTTCTTGACAGAGGCTCAGTTAACTAATCAATGGGGTGGCGAAAGCTGACACACTGTGGCTAGGCTTATAAATGCCCTCTGGCAGATAGCATAGTACCTACCTAGGAACCTATAAATGTTGAACATTATTAGAGAGGCTAGGAGGCCAGGTGAAAAGAAATTCCCTTGTGCCCAAGGAGGACTCAGCACCCTTCACTCTTGGATGTGCCTCTGGTTCTCCCAGTATCTCTCAGACCTCTTCAGTGAAGGTACACTAACTTGTGATACCCACTTACTGATAGACTTCTCTCCCCCCACACACACCACACACTGCTGTACAGCTTTTAAAGGATGTAACCAATCTTGGACCTCCAGAGTAACCTGTGGATCCACCCTGACACTGGGTTAAGAGATAGAAAATGTAACCTTGACACACTTTGAACTGGTAGCATCTGTACTTTGTGGTAGCCAGCATTCTTCATTCCACTTTCCTGTGCCAGCAGGAGTCCATTTTATGCCTTATGTGCAGTCTTATCTTAACATCCCAAAAGAACAGTGTGACCCTGTGTTGTAACCACTCATTCATGCCTAGGGGGATTACAGGCTTATCCTTCAAGCTGCCCAACCTCCTGTTTTTTCTAGTTCTTAGAAAGGGGAGGGGGGTCTTGCACTCGTACAGCCACGTACAGTTTGAGGCACTATCCGGGTATAGCCAAGGCCATTGGGAAACAAGAAAATTTGTTTCCTTACTTAGTAGCCAGTTTAGGCATAATTGGCCTTAGCCTGCTCTCTCAGTTTTGTTGCAAGGCCAGTGAATGTTTTAAAGGGAGGGATAACAGCCTACTCTTCAAGGGGTATTGCAACTACTGCTGCCTTCCTGAGAGGAGTAGTGTCCAGAATATCTTGCAAGTGGCCTCAACGTCCTGTCTTCTTACTTTTTCAAAAAGTACTACAGGTTGGCTTTGGCTTCCAGGGAAAGACTGAGCATCTGCTATCCTGAATGGCGTGATGTATTTTTCTGTGCAGCAGTCCATCTCACTACTTCCGTGAGGCAGGCAGCTTTGGGAAGTTTCACTACATTGATAATTGCACTGTCCAGTTTCATGCAGTACATATGGTGCAGTTGTATAAGCAACTCACCATAACCAGACTTAGTGCAGCCACTGCTAGTCCTATTTCTCTCCCTCCTTTTCCTCTGTGGTATTTTATTATGGTGGGTGCCCACTTCCTTCCCTCTTGTATTCCCTTTCATTAGTGTCTTCCTTTGTTTCTTGTGTATTTTATCAGAGACCACCAGAATGTTCCAGATGTCTGACCACTGCTCCCTGAGGTAGCAGCTGCAAAGGGCAGAAATTTAGGCTGGCATTGTCTGAAGGGGACAGAACTAAAGCATTGGCAGACTCCTCCTATATCCCAGGTATGTTAAGTTGTTCAAGGTGAGGTGATATTAGCCAAATCATGGAGGAGGGGTACCTAGCTCTTGGGCCAGATGTCAGAGCTCACCCTGCGGCTGAATCCCCTACCTTGATATGTGCAACACTGACTACTCATAACATTTGCTAGTATGGCGAGGTGCGTGTCTCCCTCCTAGTTCTTAACCTAGTATGAACAAAATATCAACCTGCAGACCATTATAAACCTAGACAGTAGACAGACATCCAATTCCAACCCTGTACCCTTGCATCTTTGAGGCAAAGACCTTAACCATTTATACCACCCTCATCCCTTAACGTATTTTTTAATTTGTTTGGTTAACGTCCATATTGGATGGGTATTTTTGCTGTTGGCTGCGTGATGTCTGGCAGTCTAGAGGATTGAGTCTCAGTGGTTTAAAAAATATGCTGCTTTCTGTAGCCAGTGGTACAGGGATTGATTCCTTCTTACCTCTGTTTCCCTGTAGTGTGACTGAGCAAATCACTTGACCAGACAGTGGTCCAAAGTCGCCCTTTGAAAAAAACTGTACTTGGTCCAATGGGCTTATCCGCTTGTTAAGTAAATAAAATGAAACATCTCTAAGCAATAGTTAAAACTACTAGGTTAGTGCTAGCTATCCTAAGGGGTAATGTAACCCCTGAGTTACAGATAACATCAAATATGTCAGCCTTTGGCTTGTAAACAGTCATCGGAATAGCATCCTAACTTGGATGGGGTACTGAGATTCATGGAAAATATTTTTGACTGTAGAGGGTTTGCAAAAGCCTCGCACTATTTGTGGTACATCAGGGGTGTAGCTGTCCTTGGAAGTACATCCAGTCCTTCAAACTGCATGGTTTCTCCAATTACAGTCATGGCCAAAGATTCATCCTTGTCTCTTACAGTTGTCCAGATTTGAATGATTTCCAGAAGTTTTCCATTTAGAAAATCCATAAGAGTAATTGGAAACGTTTTTTTCTGGGCTATAGATGAAGGTTTAGACTCCTTTTTAACTTCTCTTCCACTAAGTACTAAAATGGAGGGACTTTTTTATTCTGCTAACTTATTCTACCATTTGTTTTAATTCGCTGCCATTTCTAATCGGCCTTCTGGTTTAAATTAATAATCTTCATGTTTCACTGAAGTCATATTTGGGTAATCTGCTGGCAGGTTGCCCTCAGTTGGCCTGAATAACAAAGTCTTGGGTCCTGCGTCGGTTGCTGTCTCCTCTTCCATGTTGTCAGGGGTATAAAACATGCAGCCGACACCATTTTATTCAGTCTTTCTTGCCGCGCGTTGTCCGAAGCAGTTAGCAAGTGCTGGTTGGCAGACTCCTGAAATTTTCGCATTAGAGTTTCAGAACCGAAGTCTTCAAACTAAAGCCAAGTACCCCATTGGGGAAACTTTTTTTTTTTCTTGCTCCTTACCGATGTCAGTAAAAGTTAATAATTGCATTACTTGTGGGAAGCAAATACCTCATAAGGATTTTCATTTGTATTGTATTCCTTGCCTAGGCCCAGATCATAATGTGCCTTGCTGTTGGTTTTGTGCTAGATTTAACCAGTGCACTATTAAGCGTCTGTATATTTTTGCTTCTAAATATTTTGGATTAAGATTTAATTATCCTGAAATGTTGTCAGTTAGCAATCTGACTACCGGAGTTCACAAAAAACGCAAAGAAAGACTGACAGAGGTCCAAAACAGACTACGAAGCTTCTCCTAAGCCGGTTCGCCGGTACTCAGTGAGGCGCTTTCGCAGCCCCTGAAACCCGCTGCTTTTGAGTCGCATGCCTCTAGAGAGACCCATTCGGAGTCCGGTATGCCGTGAGATTCTCAGAGTATTGAACCCGCGGATCTCTCTCCCTTGGATGAGTCTGGAGCCGCTGAGCAGGCACCGGCTTCTGAGGGTGCCCTCAGGCCTCAACATTTTTTATATCAAACAGACGCCATCCTCAAAAACAAGGTCAAAAACATCTGTCTTAAAAACCGACGCATGAGCCACGTGCTCAGGCCCCTATGCCTAAAAAATGGATCAAAATGGCTGAGGACTTAATTACCTTGATTAAGGGTTCCCAACCCCCCCCCCCCCCCCCTGCTAATAAGAGGCCTAGGCAAGGCACTGATTATGAATCTTCAGATCAGGTTTCCATTTCTTCTGATCAGGAATTTTCTATTCCACCCTATGAGGATTCTGATGCAGAGGAATCCATCCCATCTGCATCTCCTCCTGAGGATTACTCTTTTGGAGAGACTTTGCATACTTTAAGGGAGCATTTTCACTGGGAGAGTCGGGACTTCTCTGAATCAAAAAAGAGGCTTGGGGATTTCCTCCTTCCTCAACATAGGCCTTGGTCTATACCTCCTATATTAGACATTGTTGATGTTTTTTCGGAATCAAGCATTGCTCCTGATTCCCTACCTCCGGCTCCTAGTAAGCCGGACAGATATTACAAGGTTCCTGACTTCCACAAATTTCTATTCAAAAATCCTGCTGCTGATCTTGAGACTATTTCACAGGGTCCCAAGGGTGTAAATCCTCTACAGCCAAAAATCCTACCCCTTCTGATAGAGATTCCAGGGCACTGGATAGATTGGGAAAGGTTTATACGTCTGGTACCTTGGCAATCGGAGCCTTAAACTGCCAGTTTCATATGCTTACATATCAACAGCATGTTATGGGCTTACTGAAACAGAAAATTGTTGATTTGTGTGGAAAATAGTGTTACAGGAATTATTGCATTCAGCAGAACAGGTTGGAAAGCATACTTTGCAATGTAGTTTTGATTCCTTGGAGGCCTCTTGCTGGGCCGCAGTTACTGGATCTGCGATTAGAAAGCATGCCTGGCTCATATGCCTGATCATGTTAAAGCTAAATTGTTGGATGTCCCCTTGCAGCATGAAACTCTGTTTGGTAATAAGGCAGAAGAGGTTTTAAAGAAAATGGAAGACCAAGCTAAATCTATGCAAATTGTAAAAGATTTCTTGCAAGTGCAGCCACCCAGATTCAGTAGGCACTGGTCTACTAAAATTGTTCCTTTCCTGTGTCCAACAGAGCCACTCGAGGCACATCCAGGCGCTCCAAAGGCTCCATTTACCAATTACAGGATTCTTACAGGTCAAAGCAATGGGGTGCCTCCACCTCCAAATCTGGAGGAAACAAAGCACAACCCTACAATAAGGAGTCTCATTGACTTCCCTGTACCATCGCCAAGCACTTATCTTTTGGCAGCCCCTTGGGGGGAAAACTAGCACTTCATGCTCAAAATTGGCAGTTAATTATCCAGGACAAGTGGGTATTGAACATAGTATCCCAGGGGTACAGATTTCATTTCCATACTTTGTCAATTCCAAACGGATGGCCAGATCTGCCACAGAATCAGTGGGCAGAGGCTCAGAAACAAGTTATGTCCCTCATGGAAATGGGGGCTATTCAACCAGTACCAGAAAAGAACAAGGTTTTTATTCAAGACTTTTCCTGGTACCCAGAAAAGACTATTCTTGGCGTCCAATACTGGACTTACTGATTTTGAACACATTCCTGGACATTTCAAAATGCTGACTTTACAACCGCTACTGGCTATGCTGGGCAGGAACGCTTTTAGTGACCCTAGACTTAAGAGGCATACCTGCATATCCCAATAAGGGAATCATACAGAAGATACCTCCGCTTCAAGGCAGGTTTTTTGTATTACTAAGTCTCTGCACTGCCCTTTGGCTTATCTACTGCGCCCAGGGTCTTTACAAAGTGTCTGGAACCAGTGATTGCATTCTGCAGACAAAGAAGCATACAAATTTATCCTTATCTGGACACGACTTGTCTCATTCAAGCAGAGGACAAGGACACTCGACATCTGGCGTTTGTAAAAAGGCTTCTAGCATGCCTAGGGTACACAATAAACTAAAAGAAATCCCAACTGGTACCCTCAAATTACATTTTTGGGTGCAAGCTTGAATACAACTGCCCAGATGGCTTACCGTGTGCCAGACAAAGGCAACTGACAATATACTTCAAACAAATGGCAACAAAAACCCAGTTATCTGCAAGACAAATTCTGCAGGCTTTAGGGTTCATGGCATCCTGTATTCTAATTCCATATGCGAGACTGCATGGAGCCAACATCGTCAGTCTGGAAACAATGATTCCTCTCATTCCTTGCCTACAACAGGAGTTTCTTTGGTCGGCAGAGACATGTCACCAAAACAAGGGACTGTCTTACACTTTACCCCCTGCCACCCAAACCCTAACTACAGAAGCATCACACTATGCTTGGGAGGGCCCACCTGGTGGGGAGATGCATTCAGGGCAAATGGAGGCCAAAACAAATGCATCTGCATACCAACCCGAAAGAGATGCTAGCTTTTCAGAATGCTCTGACAGCCTTGAAGGACTTGCTTCATCCAGGACAACTACTAATGAAGACTGACAACACCAGGGTTATGTGGTACATAAGCAGGGGGGTACACATTCCTACCACCCTTGCAGACTAGCCATGGCATTGTGGAACACAGCTTTGACTTGCCAAATACATCTTCAAGCTCAATTCCTGCCAGGAAAACAAAATACTCTGGCAGACGACCCAAGCAGAAATCTTATGGACCCGCACAAATAGAAATTGGATCCACAAATCTTCAGCATGTTGGCACAGAAATGGGTGAGCCCAGACATAGATCTATTTGCCTCTTCCCCAAAATTATCAGTTGGACAAATTCTGCACAAGAAGTCCTCACAAAAAAGCATGGAAAGTGGATGCCCTATCCTTTAGTTGGAAAAACCTTTGTCTATGCCTTCCCCCCCCCCCTCTGCCTCTTCTCTCAAAGGTCTTACTAAAAGTCAGACAGGAAAATCCAAAAATTATCCTAGTTGCTCCGGACTGGCCTCACCAACACTGGTACCACTTCTAAGGAATATGTCTCAACTTCCTGCTTGGTACTTGCCTCAAATACCTAATTTTACTGTCTCAGCAGAACAATCGAATTCTGCACACACTGCTCCAAACTCTGAACCTTGCAGCATGGCTGATCATTTATTCAAACACCTCTCAGTAAATCTGTGATGGATGTCATTTTGGAAGCCAGAAGGCCTAGTACTAGAAAATCTTATGCTGATTAAATGGAAGAGATTCTGTGCTTGGAACCAAGCACAAGGAACAGACACAGCAAAGCCCAATATTCCTCAGATTTTACAATACTTGACTGAGATGCTTGACAAGGGACCTATCTTTTTCTTCAATAAAAATCCATGCCTCTGCCATCTCTGCTCATTACAACCCAGAGCATCCCCTCTTTTCTCATCCTCTGCTTAAACAGCGTTAGAGGGACCAAAAATGTAAGGCCTCCCAGAAGATCACAAACTCCTGCATGGGACCTTAGTTTTGTGCTGGAAAAACTCACCCCGTCTCCTTTTGAACCAGCAGCTACTGCAGATATAAAATTTATATCTTTGAAAACAGCTTTTCTCTTGGCAGTCACTTCAGCAAGAAGGGTTTCAGAACTACACGCTCTCATAGCTATAGTGACTTTTTTTTATTACATTTTACCTGGACAGGGTGTCCCTCGGGACCAATCCTTTTATGCCTAAGGTGGTATCCAGTGTGGCTCTTAACCAGACAATTCACCTGCCAACATTTTACTCAAATCCGCAGAACAAGGGGGAGCATATTCTGCATTGATTGGACGTACGCAGACAACTAAGATTCTACTTAAACGGGACCAAATCTCTCAGTCTGAGCAACTACTGGTAGCATTTGCTGCAGGGTCAGAGGGGAAGGCTTTATCAAAGCAGACTATTTTTAAGTGGATAAGCCACTGTATTCTTTTCTAATACTTGCACCATGGTAAACCTGTGCCCAAGGGGATCAGGTCACATTCCACCAGGGCTGCCTCTACCTCAGCAGCTTTTCTTAGAGGGGTTCCAGCCAAAGACATTCTAGAGGCTGCTACTTGGAGCTCTGTTCATACCTTCACAAAGCATTATCATTTGCCTCTCTTCTCCAAATCCAGGGCAGGCTTTGTCACTGAAGTTCTGCAGGGCCTTATAGCCGCTCCTAATGCTGTTTAGTTCCATTTTCCCATCCATAGCTTTGGGATTCTACCCAAATGTAATGACTGCAACAGTGAAACACGAAGAACATAGTACAGTTGTGCATGTTTACCATAAATGTAGATGTTAGTGTTCACTGTTGCAGTCCGGGGCCTTCCCCCTTTTGTTATACCTTTTATTTCCTTCACTATATATATATATATATATATATATATATATATATATATATATATATATATATATATATATATTTTTTTTTTTTTTTTGCTCGCCATTTGGGGGGGCACCTAACATCTGGGGCAAGAAAAACTGAATAAAATGGCGTCGGCTGCATGTTTTATACCTCTGATGACCTGACGTAATGGAAGAGGAGACTGCAACTGACGCAGGACCCAAGACTTTGTTACTCAGGCCGACTGAGGGCAACCTGCCTGTAGGTTACCCAAATGTAATGACTGCAACAGTGGATACACTCTAACATCTACATTTATGGTTAGTGTACACAACTGTACTTTCTGTAGCGCCTCAAAGTCTGCAGAGCCTTCCTGAAAGGAACATTCTTGTTGAAATCTCCAAAGATCCTGTCCCACCATGAGACGTAACTTCCACTTTTGATAACTGTAACTCAACCCATTTTTGAACTTGATTCTTCTGTCTTCTTTAAGCATCTCGCCTGGACAACATTCCTTGTAGTTGTTACTTCAGCCAAGATATTTCTGAATTACAAGCATTATCCTGTCAACCTTATTTGATTTTAGGCAAAGAAACTTAAAACCTGTCTTTTGAAAAGTGTCTTGAACCAGTCCCTTCACCTGCATGTCTTTTCCCCAACCATTCTAACCGGAAGTCATCTTTGTTTACGCTAGATGTGTATCACCAGCTTGAATTTTTATCTCTGTAGAACAGAGTTTACAAGTAATGATGGCGAACATTTTCTATCTTTCTCTAATAAGCTGGGACCTAAAATGTCCAATTGTCCAGATGGTTGTCGGTTTGTAAACCTTTTAGAGGTTTACAGTCTTCAACACTGATGGCCCTTTCCACTAGATCCATGTGTAGTTTTGCTTATTTCAGATACGTCTCTGTGTATATCATTTGTGAGCAGCAACTTGGTGTATTACGTATGCCTTTTTCAAATATTTTTGATATCCAGGCCTAGAGCAACTTTTGGTTCCACTATACTTGCGGTGGTTTGCCATAATGCCACCCAGAATGCAAAGTAGCTGGGGGAGTCTTTCTCCTCCAGTTGAGATGGCTGGAGGGATCAGTATAAGATGTAAAAGTTGTGTACTTGCCATAGTGAAGCATCCCTGTTGTCACTCTCTGTGACCACCCTCCTTTCCGAAATGACACCCTCCTTCTCTCCCTAGAGGACCTGCTAGACCAGTTCCTTAAACCTTATACTGGCCCTTTCTCCTTGTTTGTATCTTGTTTATATGTAGTCTACTATTTAGAGGGACAAACATTTATGAGGTGTACTGTTCAAATGGCACTAAGGGGAGAGGATAGTTTGAGTGCTAGGGAAAGGTCTGATGAATTTGCCGGTTTACATCCTCCTCGAGGCAAATAACACAACCAGATGAAATGGACATCAAAGATTTATTACCTGGTAAGTACTTCCTGACCTGCTGGTCGGCTGTCTTTGAAGAAGGCCAAAAAAGGTCCGGTCATATTCTTCAGCTGTGCCTCCTCCACCAGACATCTCTCTGGTTTCTGGGTTGGATACCTCCTGCCATGACCAGCTTGGATTCTGGCATGGGTCCGGCTTCTTGCACATCCTCTGAAAAAACATTTTTCTTTAGCTTCTAAGGACCCTCAAAGTAGCAGAGTTTAAGATTTTGTTCAATGCTTTTATGGCCTTGAAGCCTCCTGGGGGGGGGGGGTCTGTTCTGGCTCCTCTTTGGTAGTCTCCCCTTGAGATCTAGGATCAGGATTCCTCTGAGGAAGAGGCGGATTCTGATGAGGAATCCCTGGCCTAGTCTATCCAGATTCCTTCCCCTTTGGATTATGGCTCTGAGGAAGAGGAGTCTGCTACTCCTGAATCTCCTTTTGAGGAGATTTCTTTTGGGGTACCATTGACAGGATGATGGAATTCTTTAAATGGGATTGTTCCCAAGTGTCTGACGTGCAGAAGGAGATATGAGCTCCTTCAAATGTAATCTCCTAGACATTCTGCTTTTCTTCTGGTTTTGGCTGCTTTATTCAATGCCTTTTCTTTTGTATCTTGAGCCCCAGACTCTGTCCCTGCTCCTAAAACAACAAATCTGTTTAAAGTGCTTTATTACTGCAAATTCCTTTTAAGTGTGCATCTGCTGACCCTTCGGTGGTCTCTGGGGGTCCAACAAGTCGCCTAAATTACTGCCTTCCATTAAGCTTCTTTTAAGAGCAGCAGGACTATGGAAAGGCTGGGTAAAAAGGTTAATACTTGGCCACCCTAGCTTTTTAGGCTGTTAATTGTCAGACTGATATGTCCAGATATGTTTTGGCTGCCCTTTCTCAAGCTTGTCAGGTTATCCCTGACCTTCCTGATTCTGAGAGTAAGACTATTACCTCATCTCTGTTAGGGGCTTCTAATCAGGTAGCTTGCCATTCCATTAAATGTAGTTATGATGCAGGAGATGTTACCTCTAGGGCTGCTGCTTCTGGCTCCATTTTGAGATGTTCCTGGCTTCAGCTTCATCCTCTGCCTGATATTAAGGCCAAGTTGATGGATGCTCCTCTGGACAACAAATGTTTGGTGTTGCTAATTTTGTTCATGTTCCTGCAGGAAAAAAAAATATTTTCCTTGTGCCAAAGTTCCAGAGAAACTATTCCAATAAACTGGCTTTTTGTTAAAAGGTAGTCTCTCCTTCCTAAAGGCAGGAAGGGTTCCCCCTACTAAGGCTACACATACCCCTACTGCTCAGAAGCCTTCCTTTCCTGATGAACTAGGTGCTGCCCCGACTACCTGATTCTTCCCAGCCACATTCCTCTGTTTCATCTGTGTGGTTTAGCATAACCCAGGATTCTTGGGTTCTTCCCATCATTCACCAAGGATTTTTTTTTGTGGTTTGGACCCCCCCCCCCCCTTCATGGACATTCTTCAGCCAGTTCAAGACCCCTTAAGCTTTTTCCACAGATGCTTCGGGGTCTTTTGACTGTGGGAACTATTCAAGAGGTTCCAGCTGCTCAAAGGTGGAAGGGGTTTTATTCTAGAATGTTTGTCCCCAGGAAAGGGGGTACTTGGGAGACTCTAGCTAGATTTTTCTCACCCAAATACATTTCTGAAAGTTCTTACTTTCAAATGTTATCCCTTCAGACTTTTCCCTTTGCTGCTTCCTTAGGCTTTTGTGGTTTCTCTGGATCTGTGATGCTTGCCTATATATCCTTATTCATCCCCTTTTCAGGACGTTTTTGTTTCTCTGCTTCCTGGCATTCTTTGTTCTCTGCTTTGCCCTTTGACCTCCTGCCAGAAGGGCATTCACAAAATGCCTAGCTCCTGTGATTACTTTCTGAAGGATCAAAGGTATTTAGGTCGTTCTTATTTAGACTACCTTATTGAAGCCTCCTGTCAGGAGATCTTTCTTATAGCACCTTCAGTGGGTCATTCCTTTGTTGCAAAGCCTGGGCTTCACTAAGTTTTAAAGTCCTTCCTGTCCCCGTCAAGGAGTCATGTTTTTCTGGGGAGCAGGATCCAGCCTGTTCCTGTGCTAGCATCCTTGCTTCCTCCCAAAGCTTCAACTCTGATTGCCTTTTTTCAGTCCTTTCTTCCTCTGCCCTTGATTACAGCCAGGGAATTTCTGAGGGCTCTGGGATTCATAACCTCCACCACCCCTATGCTTCCCTTTGCCAGATTGCATATGAGAAAGCTTCAGTGGTTTCTGAAGTCAGTTTGGCTTCAGCATTCTCACCGCTAGAATTTCCAGTTTCTCCTCTTCCATGTCTCAAGTTGGAATTTTCAGTGGTGAATTCACCAACTGACTTTGAATTTAGGCCTTACTTTTCATCCCCCACTTCCCCCTCGGGAGCTGTTCAGACACCACAGACTAGGGTTGGGGACTTTCTTCGGATACTTAAAGGTGAAAGGCCTTTGGTCTCCTCAGCAACAGGAGTACATGAATATCAAGGAGATGCGAGCTCTTCTGTTGGCCCTAACTGCTTTCCGTACTGTGTTTTATCTCCAGGGCCCCTAAAGATCTTTAAAACACCACACAGTAATGTGGTACGTCAACAAACGGGGGGGGGGGGGGCAAGGGCCTATCTTTGCAGGTTGTTACTCCAGGTTTGGGAGCTCGTGATTCAGTACTTAGCCACACTTCAGGCGGTGTTCATTCCTTCAAATCAGATTTTTTTTGTTGCAGACTACCTGGGGAGGTCTATAACACAATCTCACAAGTGGATGCTTCACAGGGTTGTTTCTGGACATTGCCTGCCAGTAGGGTATTCCTTAAGCAGATCTCTGCCTCCCCCTATGAACAGGCAGCTTCCTCAATTTTGTGCCAGGACTCCCATGTCCTCCGGCCTGGAAGGCTGCTTTTTCATGGTAGTGGATGTTTCTTCATGCCTTTCCTCCCCTTCCTTTCCTTCCAAAAGTCCTGTGCAAGATGTAACTGGATGCTCCCAAAGTCTTGCTGGTGACTCCCTTTTGGCCCCGGCAGTATTAGTTCCCCTGTCCTCTGTATTTAGCCAAGAGCAATGATAGTTGGATTTTGTCACACAAGACTAGGGATGTTTCATCCATCCCCCACCTGTCCACTCTTCAGCTGACACTGTGGGTGATAGGATTTTGATTTCCCTATAGGCACCTTTTTCTGAGGATGTGCAGGTTCTGCAGGAGGCCAGAAAACCCACTACTAGTAGATCTTACATGCCCAAATGGAAGAAGTTTTGTGTTTGGTGCATTTCTCATAACCTAGACCCGCTTACTGTGTTTGTTCCTTGGGTTCTCTCTTGCTTGTGTGAATTGCTCAATGCTGAGTTGGCATACTCTTCTATTAAAGCCCACCTCTCAGCTGTTTCTGCTTGTCTGCCTTCAGCTCCTCCTTTGGCTTCTAGGTTTGAGGCCAAACAGTTTGTTAAACGTGTCATTTGTATTAGACCTCCCAGGAACCTGTTCCTCCTTTCTGGGATCTTAATTTTTTTGGAGAAATTAACTGGCTCCTTTTGAGCCTGCAGCTTCCGCTTCTTACAGCATTGTTCTTGGAAGAGACTTGTTAGCCCCTGCGTCTGCCAGACTGGTGTCTGAACTTAGTCTTTGTGGCTATTCCTCCTTTTTCAATTTTTCTTAAGGACAGTGTCTCTTCGTAACCGTCCTCCTTTTATGCCTAATGTGTTAAATGAGTTGTTGGTCAATCTTACTTTCCCCACTTTTTTCCGTTCTCTGCAATCTGCTAGTGAGAAGGTGTCGAGCACTTTGGATTTGCATAGACAACTCCAGATTTTATTTGGATAAAGATTTTCGAAAATCTGATGAGCTTTGTGTTCACCCTAGATCATTAGGTTTGTCTCTTTCCAAGCAGACTTTCCTCTTGGATTTCTAAAGCCATTCTTTGTTATGGTAGGTACCTTCCTTCTAGGGCTAAGGCTCACTCTACCAAGGCTGTGGCGGCTTCTGGTGCTTTTTTTTCAGGGGGTTGGATGCTAATTCTATCCTTGAGGCATCTGCTTGGTCTTTGGTGCCTACCTTTTACCAAGCACTCAAAGTTGGATTTGCGGGTTCCTAGAAGGCTCTGCTGGCCTTTCCTCTTCCCTGTCTTCTTCCTGAGTTTTTGCACACACCCTCATGTTAAGAATACTGCAACAGTGAATAAGATCTCTACTGTTGTTTGTGGGGTGGGTCTGTGGACTTATTTCATTATGAAAGTACAGAAGAACAAACTTCAAAAGATTGAGACTAGAATGCTGAAACTTCGTATTAACGAAAGCAGAAAAAACCGTGAAGTACAGACGGTCTAACATCTACATAGCACTATAAAGTGAACAAAAGTACAATCCAGATGTTTTACACAGGGTGTCCCTACACCCCCCACATCACCACCTACACATTACATATACCAGCAAGGAGATGGCATTGTTATTGGGAATGGTCAAAACCCCAAACCCAGGTGTACAGCAATCTTGTGCAATAGCTCACCTGCCTATTCAATGTTCTGTAGTTTATTTGCTTTCATTATGGAGTTTTGGTGCTTTGGTCTTGGCCTTCTTAAGGTTTGTTTGGCTGTGTGTGTGTACACTGATATGTCGTATACTGCTTGTGTCTCTCTGCCTGCCTGCTTCGGTCTCTCTGTGGAGAAGGGTTGCTCCATACCTTGGATGTCCACAGACCACTATCTTGACAGAAATCATTTAGATCAATTGTTAATTTGCTTGTGACTGCAAGAGGAATGGATAACCTGTGTCAGAACTGACTTGTCAAGTTTATTT
>NC_056749.1:19265534-19414865 GCF_019279795.1 Protopterus annectens
TTTTTGTCTGTTTTTGTCCCCCCAAATGTGCTTCAATCCTCAAACTGTTCGTCATCTGTTCATTTTTGCATCTAACCATTTTTGTACTCTGTTCAATTATCCAGAAATGACTTCGGTAAGCCATCTGACTACCGACATGCCGAAAAAACATAAAGATGAAGACAGGGACAGACCGCATAGGTCCAAAGCTGCTGACTGTGCTTCCGTTAAGCTAGTCGCCAGTTCGCTGGTACTCTGGCGCTTTCACAGCCCCTGATACCTGCTACTTCAGATTCGCAGGCCTCTACTGAGACCCATTTGTAGTCCGGTATGCCGCAAGATGCTGCTTTGACTATGGAACCTGCAGATGTCTCTACCTTGGATGGGTCCGGAGCTGCTGTGCAGGCACCAGCTTCTGAGGGTGTATTCAGGCCTACTGACTTGCATATCAAACAGATGCCATCTTCTTTTTCAAGGCCTAAAACTCTATTCATGCCTAGAAAACCGAAGCTCAGACTGCATGGTCATGCCTCTATGCCTAAAAAACAAATAAGAATGGCTGAAGACCGTATTACTCTAATTGGGGGAATCCACCCTTCTCCCTCTGAGACCTAGAACTGATTTTCCTTCTGATTCTTCTGATCAGGATTCTGAAATTCCGTTTCTTCTAATGACCAGGATTTTCCCTTATCTACCTATGAGGATTCTGATGCAGAGGACAACATTCCCTCTGCTTCCCCTCCAAAAGATTTCTCTTGGTGAAACTTTGCCTAGTCTTAAGGAGCATTTCTGCTGGGAAAGCCAGGATTACTCTACTCCAAAAAGATGTTTGGGGAATTCTTACTCCTACCTCAACACAGGCCTTTAGCTATCCCTCCTGTACTGGACATTGTAGATGATGCCTTCTTGGAATCTAGCCTGGCACCAGGCACTTTACCTCCGGCTCCCTGGAAACCTGACCGGTTTTGGAGTACCTGACTCACGTTCCTCCCTAAGAATCCTACTGCGGATCAAGAGACCATTTCACAGGGACCCAGATACATTAAGGCTACTACTGCCAAACACCCTACCCCCTCTGATAGAGATTCCAGGGCCCTGGACAGATTGGGTAAGAAGGTATACACTTCTGCTACTTTGGCCATTAGGGCTTTAAACTGCCAGTTTCATATGTTAAAGTATCAGCAGCATATTATTGGATTACTTTAACAGAAAATGATGTTCACTGACTGTTCTGAAAGTAAATAATTACAGGATTTAATGCATTCTGCTGAAAAGTTGGTAAACTTTGCATTGTGGTTTTGATTCCTTAGAGGCATCTTGCAGGGCTGCTGTCACTGGGTCTGTACTTAAAAGGCATGCTTGGCTTAAGGAGCAAACTTTGCAAGGTCATGTGAAAGATAAATTTACTGGATGCTTCCTTAAACCTGTTTGGCAGCAAAGCAGACATAGTACTTAAAAAGATGGAGTAAAAAGCTAAATCTATGCAAACTGTTAGATTTCCTACAAGTACAGCCTCCCAGATTTTAGTAGGCACTGGCCTTCTAAGAACTGGTCATTTCCCGTCTCTTCCAGGCCTTCATTCCAAACCCAGGACCAGCAGACCACTCAAGGTACTCGCAGGCCTAAGCAGTGGGGGGCTCCCACTTCCAAAGCTGGAAGTGGTAAGACACCCCTATAGTAAACTGTCACAATGACTTAACTTTAAACCTTCCAAGACCTGCTCAACTGACTGTTCCTTTAGGTGGAAAGAAAGATCGCCCTGCATGCAAAAAACAGAACTCATTGCCCAAGACAAATGGGTTCTATAGTTTCCCAAGGATACAGATTCCACTTCCACTCCTTACCAACCCCACACAGTTGGCCAGACCTACCCCCAAATCAGTGGGCAAAGGCTCAACAGCAGGTTAATCTTCTAAGTATCAGGGCTATTCAACCTGTCCCAGAAGAGGAATGGGGACAAGGTTTTTATTCAAGACTTTTCCTGGTATCCAAAAAAGACAGTTCCTGGCGTCCTATCCTGGACCTGTCTATCCTAAACACCTTTTTGGTAATCCAAAAATTCAAAATGTTAACTCCTAATCAGCTGCTTCCCATGCTAAGCAAAAATGCCTGGTTAGCAACATTGGATTTAAAGGAAGCTTACCTGCACATCCCAATAAGGGAATCTTGCAGAAAATGCCCACGCTTCAGTGCAGGCTATATGCACAGTCCGTTAAGAGCAGGCTATATGCACCATCGGTTATCTGCACTGCCCTTTGGCTTATCTGCTGCGTCCAGGGTATTCACAAAGTGCCTAGTTCCAGTCATTGCATTCTGCAGGCAAAGAAATATTCAGATATACCCATACCTGGACGATTGTCTAATTCGGGCAGAAAGCCAGGACAATACCATTAAACCATCTGGCATTTGTAAAGAGACTGCTAACCTCACTGGGGTACACCATAAACGAAAAGAAATCTCACCTAGTACCCTGCCAACAAATTGTGTTCCTGGGAGCAAGTTTGAATACAACTTCCCAGATGGCTTACCTCACTCCAGAGAAACAAGTTTGACAGCCTTCTTCAAACTACTGGCCACAAAGATCCAGCTATCTGCAAGGAAAATACTACAAGCCCTGGGGCTCATGGCCTCTTGCATTTTACTAATTCCATATGCAAGACTGCATATGAGGAAACTACAATGGTATCTAAAAAGCCTATGGTGTCGTCCTTCTCAGGACCTGGAATCAATGAATGTTCTTCATCTCACATTGCTGCAGTCCTTACACTTGGGTAGTCCGCTGTCCTCGGTCGGCCCGAATATCAAAGTATAAGGCTGACGTCGGTCAAGGCGCATTAGACTGACATCAGGACGTCAGGGTACAAATGCGCATGACCGACGTCATATCCTCAGTCTTTTTTGCCGCATGGTCCGATGCAGAAGCAGCGTTGCAAGTGCCGTTCGGCGTTCTGAAATTTTTCGAATTCGGAGTTTCAGACCGAGTCAAAGTTGGCTAAGTACCCCGTTGGGAATATTTTAGTTTTTCTTGCCTCAGTGGTTTACCGGATGTCAGAAAAAGTGAATAACTGTATTTCTTGTGGGAAACAGATACCGCATAGAGATTACCATACTTTGTGTATTCCTTGTTTAGGGCCTGAGCACGACGTTGTTGGGTGTCGCTCTTGTGCTAGATTCAATAAGCGCACTATAAAGAGAAGGTTAGATTGTGCCAGGTTAGTCTTTGGGAAGCGGTGCAATTACAAAATGCCGTCGGATGCTCCGGCCGCTTCTTCAAGAAGCGCAAGGACAAAGCAGCTAAGCCTAGGCTTGAAGAGCCGTCCGTGCGGACGCCCGGTTCTTTAGAGGTGTTGGTGGAGCGGTGGTTCTGCGGAGGTTTCTCTGGAGTCCCAGGGAGACTTTGTTATTGCAAGATGTGGCCTCTCAGGAGGCAGGTCAGGCTGAAGGGGCTTCTCAGGTTACTGTGCTCCCCTCCCTTCCTAGGGTGGTTAGGCCCTCTCCTTCTGTTTCCAAGGCTTCTCCCAGAGGCAGGCCAGGTTTAGCTTCAGTTGGTGTCACCCCTAGTTCTTCAGGATCTGTGCCCAAGAAGCATATGCTTAAAATGGCAGAAGATTTGATTACTTTGATTAGAGGTTCTTTGCCCTCCTGATAAGAGACCTAGGGTGGAACCTGAGCTAGGAGTTTTGAGCAGGCTTCGATGTTTCTGAGTCTTCGGCTGAAGACTTGCAGGAGTATTCTCCTTATTCTGATTCTGATGTGGATGATTCTACTCCTTCTGCTTCTCCTCCTGAGGATTTTTCTTTTTCAGAGACTCTTCATTCCATGAGGGAGCATTTTAAGTGGGAAGGTCAGGACTTCTCTGATTCCAGGAAAAGGCTTAGGGAATTTTTGTTTTACCCCAGCATAGGCCTTTGGCTATACCTCCTGTTCTGGATGTTGTGGAAGATGTGTTTGCAGAAGCTTCCCTTAATCCTGATTCTTTGCCTCCTGCTCCTGTTAAACCGGACAGGTATTACAGGGTGCCTGAAGCTCATAAGTATCTTTTTAAGAGTCCTAGGGCAGACCCAGAAACTGTTAGTCAGGGGCCTAAGGGTGTTAAGGCTTCTGTTGTCAAAAATCCGGTTCCTCCAGATAGAGGCCAGGGCTTTGGATAGATGGGGAAAGAAAGTTTATACTTCCTCCACCCTAGCTATGAGGGCTTTGAATTGCCAGTTTCACATGTTGAAATACCAAAACTATCTCCTTTCACAATTGAAGTCTAAGGTAGATGCTCTGGCGGAGGGTATTGAGTGTAAAGAGTTACAAGATTTAGTACATGTTTCTGAACAGGTGGGTAAGCATTCTTTGCAATGTGGTTTTGATACTGTACAGGCCTCGTCTAGGGTGGCTGCCACTGGGTCAGTTCTTCGCAGGCACGCCTGGCTGAGGGATCAGAATTTATCTGACCATGTTAAGACAAGGATTTTGGATGCTCCTTTACAATCTGATGTGTTGTTTGGTTCTCCTGTTGAGGCAGTCTTAAAGAAAATGGAAGACAAGGCTAAGTCTATGCAGACTGTTAAAGATTTTTTGCAGGTCCAGCCTCTGAAGTTTAGTAGAAATTGGCCTACCAAGGGGTGGACGTATCCTTCTTATGATTCCCAGTCTAGGGGTAGATCTAGACGTGGTAGGGGCAGAGCTCAGGGCTCTTTCAGGCCTAGAACAGGAGTTCACCTGCACAGTCTTGGTGAGGGCAGGGTCAGTCCTTTCAGAAACAGACCCAATGACCTACCTTTTCAGCTGCCAGAGCCTTCTCGTTTGGCAGCACCTTTGGGAGGAAGGTTGGCACTTTTCAAAGAAAATTGGAGTTTAATTACCCAAGACAGGTGGGTATTGGATATCATACACCACGGTTACAGGTTTTATTTCCATACTTTGCCTCCTTTCAAAGGCATGCCAGACGTTCCTCCTCAGCAAAGAATAGAGGCTCACAAGCAAATTTCTCTGTTACTCCAAATAGGGGCCATACAGCCGGTCCCTATGCCAGAAGTGGGCCTAGGATTTTATTCTCGCCTGTTCCTAGTACCAAAGAAAGGGAACACGTGGAGACCAATTTTGGATTTATCTATCCTCAACACTTATCTGGACATTCCCAAGTTCAAAATGTTGACGTTACAACAGCTTTTACCTCTGCTGGGCAAAGATCATTGGATGGTAACTTTGGATCTCAAGGAGGCTTACCTTCATGTTCCTATCAGACTGAGTTGCAGGAAGTATCTGCGTTTTCGAGCTGGGACTTCTCATTATCAGTTCTCTGCATTGCCCTTTGGCTTATCTACTGCGCCCAGAGTGTTCACGAAAGTTCTGGCTCCAGTGATAGCTTTCCTCAGGTTAAAAGGAATACAGATCTATCCTTATTTGGACGATTGCCTGATTCTGGCTCAAGGAAGGGACGAGCTTCTTCATCATTTGGAATATGTGATAGCAGTGCTAAGATGCCTGGGGTATTCTGTGAACGAAATAAAGTCCAGTCTAGTACCCTCTCAAGAAATGTGCTTTCTGGGTGTGAGACTGAATACAGCATCCCAGATGGCCTTTTTGACCCTGGACAAACAAAAGAATCTTTCCCTTTACTTTCATCAATTGTCTCATCAGTCCAGGCTGACTGCAAGGACAGTCCTTCAAGCCTTGGGGTTCATGGCATCTTGTATTCTGGTGCTTCCCAGTGCCAAACTGCATATGAGGAAGCTACAATGGTATCTCAAAAATGTATGGACACAGCACTGCCAGGATTTGGACACTGTCATTCAAATAATACCTTGCATTCAAAAGGAATTGTTGTGGTGGGCTCAGGAATGTCACCTAAACAAGGGACTCTCTGTGACCCGGCCAGAGGCGAGTCAGATTCTAACGACAGATGCCTCAGACAAAGCTTGGGGAGCTCATCTGAATGGAAAGTGGATACAAGACAAGTGGCCTGCCAGACTACAACATCTACATATCAACTTGAAAGAGATGTTAGCAGTCCAGTTTGCATTAATAGCTTTCAAGGATTTACTTCTTCCAGGGCAGGTGTTGATTCTAACAGACAACACAACTGTCATGTGGTACATCAACAAGCAAGGCGGAACACATTCTTATCCTCTATGCAGGCAAGCAATGATTTTGTGGGAGACTGCTCTCAGTTTACAGCTAAATCTTCAGGCAAGGTTTCTGCCGGGAGCACAGAACTCCTTAGCAGATGTGTTGAGCAGAAATTATGGATCCCCACGAGTGGAAATTGGATCCTCATGTATTTCAGAAATTGACAGTGTCATGGGGAACTCCAGACATAGATCTGTTCGCTTCTCCACTAAACCACCAGCTGCCAAAGTTTTGCAAGAAAAGGTTTCATCCCACAGCTTGGAAAGTGGATGCTCTTTCTTTCAATTGGAGCAATCTTCATGTGTATGCCTTTCCACCTCTGCCCCTCCTCCCAAAGGTTCTACTAAAGGCCAGACAGGACAAGCCAAGGATGATTTTGATAGCTCCAGATTGGCCTCGACAGCATTGGTACCCATTACTGAGAAGCCTGGTACGGGAGCCTCCATGGCCTTTGCCTTCGATTCCACACCTGTTGTCTCAGGAGGACATTTATTTGCTCAATGTCAAGCTTCACTCTCGGCACCTAACAGCCTGGCATATTCTGTTTTGAACCATAGTGGGCCTCCACTTCCACAGCAAGTTTTGAATGTTATTTTGGAATCTAGAAGGCCTAGTACAAGGAAAGTGTACGCAGATAAATGGAAGAGATTTTTATTTTGGAGTGCAGCAAAGGATTTTGATGTTTCTGAGCCTAATTTAAGTGTGGCTCTTCAATATCTTACTGAGTTACTGGACAAAGGTTTGTCCTTCTCTTCTATTAAGGTTCATGCTGCAGCAATTTTGGCTCACTATGATTGTGACCCACCATTGTTTTCTCATCCTTTGTTCAAGCAATTTCTTAGAGGGGCAAAGAATATAAGACCC
The DNA here is from genome assembly GCF_019279795.1 of Protopterus annectens. NCBI lineage: Eukaryota > Metazoa > Chordata > Ceratodontiformes > Protopteridae > Protopterus > Protopterus annectens. The sequence goes on from NC_056749.1 coordinate 19,272,498, forward strand.
CCACGAAGAGCTCCTACTCCTGCTTGGGATCTCAATTTTGTGTTGGAGAAACTCACTCTACAACCTTTTGAGCCTGCAGCTACTACCGAGTTGAAATTTTTATCATGGAAGACTGCTTTTTTGTTGGCCATTACCTCTACAAGAAGGGTTTCTGAGTTGCAGGCCCTTATGGCGGTTGAGCCTTTCTTAATTTTCTATAAGGATAGGGTATCTTTACGTACTAATCCTTCCTTTATGCCTAAAGTGGTTTCTAGTGTGGCTTTAAACCAAACTATTCATTTGCCTACTTTTTATGTAAATCCCCAAAATAAAGGGGAAAAGATTTTGCATACTTTAGATGTACACAGGCAGTTGCGATATTATTTGGACAGAACTAAAGGGTTCAGGCCGTCTCAGCAGTTATTTGTTTCATTTGCTTTGGGTTCTCAGGGCAAGCCTGTGTCAAAACAAACTATTTCTAAGTGGATTGGGTTTTGCATTGCTTTCTGTTATTCCCATCATGGCAAGGAGATTCCAGCTGGGATTAGGCCTCATTCCACTAGGGCTACTGCCACTTGACAGCTTTTTAAGGGGTGGCAACTAAAGATATTTTGGAGGCAGCTACTTGGAGTTCAGTGCATACTTTCTCTAAGCATTATCACCTTCCACTTTACTCTAAATCTAGGGCTGGTTTTGCCACTGCTATTTTACAGGGCATTTTGGCAGCTCCTGCTTCTTTATAGTTTTGCCATCCTCCCTTTCCTCTGCTTTGGGATTCTACCCAAGTGTAAGGACTGCAGCAATGTGAGATGAAGAACATAGTACAGTTTTGTACCTACCATAAATGTAGATGTTCGAAGATCCACATTGCTGCAGTCCAATTTCTCCCTCCTTCCCTCTGTAGTTAGAGGTTGTGTGGGTTGGGTTGTAAATATTGTGTATATTGTATATATTGTACATGTTATTAGTGCAAGGGTGGTTGGTTGGTGGTTTGCTGTCTTTTGGTTTTGACCTTTCTTTTTAGGGTCTTCTGACATCTGGGGCAAGAAAAGACTGAGGATATGACGTCGGTCATGCGCATTTGTACCCGGACGTCCTGATGTCAGTCTAATGCGCCTTGACCGACGTCAGCCTTATACTTTGATATTCGGGCCGACCGAGGACAGCGGACTACCCAAGTGTAAGGACTGCAGCAATGTGGATCTTCGAACATCTACATTTATGGTAGGTACAAAACTGTACTTTCCCATCATTCCTTGTATAAAGACAGAGTTCCTTTGGTGGATAGAGGCCTGCCACCACAACAAGGGACTGCCATTCACTGAAAACCCCTCCCACCCAAACCCTAACAAAAGACTCATCAGACTACGCATGGGGGGCTCACTTGGCAGGGCAGTGCATTCAGGGCAAATGGAACCAGAGTCAAATGCACCTGCATATCAATCAAAAAGAACGGTTAGCTGTACAGAATTTTCTGACAGCTTTCAAGGGCCACATTCTTCCAGGACAATTATTGGTCAAGATGGACAACACAACTGTTATGTGGTACATAAACAAGCAGGGGGGAAACCCACTCGTACCCTCTCTGCAGACTAGCCATGGCTCTGTGGAACACAGCCTCTAGCAACGAGGTGCCACCTACAAGCTCCATTCCCGCCAGGCAAGCTAAATACACTGGCAGGCGACCCAAGCAGAAATCTCATGGACCCACATGAGTGGAAACTGGAGCCAAAGATATTCAACATTCTGAGAAACAAATGGGGGAGCCCAGAGATGGACTTGTTTTTGCTTCCCCTCAGAACTACCAATTGGACGCATTCTGCACAAGGACTCCCCACAGACAAGCTTGGAAAGTGGATGCCCTGTTCTTTACCTGGGAAAGCCTCTGTTTGCCTTTCCCCCTCTGATCTTTAGTAAAACCTTCGAGAGGAGAGGCAAACAGGACAAACAAAGGACAATACTCATTGCAACAGACTGGCCCCGCCAACACTGATACCCCGTGTTGCGCAATATGTCACTACTGGAACCATGGCACCTGTCTGACTCCTTCCTTACTATCCCAGCAGGCGGGCCAGATTCTGCACCCCCAACTTCAAACCCTGAACCTGGCAACCTGGCTTATTACCCAAGTTCTCCTATACCATCCCTCAGCAAGCAAGTGCTGGATGTCCTCCTGGAGGCAAGGAGGTCTAGTACTAGAAAATCCTATGCTGAAAAGTGGAAAAGATTCTGTTCCGGTAGCTAGACTCTGGGGATAGGCACAACAGTGCCCAGTTTACTGCATATTACTCAGTACATAACAGATGCTTCACAAGGGCCTTTCCTTCTCTTCCATAAAAATTCATGTCTCTGCCATCTCAGCACATTATAATACTGAGCCCACCCCTCCCCCCCCCCCCCCCCCACTAAAGCAGTTCCTCAAAGGGGCCAAAAATTTAAAACCACCCAGGAGAGCTTCTACTCCTAATTGGGACCTTAACTTTGTATTAGGAAAAGCTCACTCTAGCTCCTTTTGAGCCATAGGTTCATAGTTTGGTACTAGACTATCAGCCCTAGGGCCTATACAAGCCTAGCCATAACAGTTCCGTGGCTATTTCTTCCCACACTATTTACTTCCCTGGACCCCTGTCTAGCAGGGCGACTGACATGATCCCCGGGGTGAATTTCCTTTCTCCCATCCAATCGTCAAGGTTCCTCTTGAAGAGGGCCAAAGAGGCACTCTGCTTGACATGTATGGGCAATCTATTCCAGAGTCTGGAGAGTCTGAGTCAGGAACCTATCCCTCCAGCATGTTTTGTTTATTTTGATGACAAGGTTTAGATCCCTGGAGCGTGTGGCTCTGAGGGATTGGGATTTCTTTAAGTGTAGCATGTCCAACAGCTCTGGGTTTGACATGGCCTTGTATGTTAAGCAGAGATCTCTTCTGAGTAGACAATATGCGACAGAGTATAGCTGGAGTTTTTTTTAAGGCGGTCAGCATTGAGCATCTGCTTTAGACCCGTGATTCTTTTAGTGAGGTATTTCTGTGGCCTTTCCAGTTGTTGCAGATGTCTTGAGAGGTACATACCAAATGGGGCATTGTATTCTATAATGGGTCTAATGAGGGATGAGTACAGTGGGACAGTGACATCCTTTTTTCTGGATGAGAAGCCCTTAGTGATGAGGTGTGCCACATAAAAAGATTTCCTGACTGTTGTGGCGATGTGGTTATCGAAGGTGAGACCACTGTCCACCTGTGTCCCTAAGTTTCTTATCACACTTTCTGTGTTTAGTGTACTGCCACCTATATGGTAATTCACGGGTACATGTTTTTTCCCAAAGAGGATAACTATACATTTCTTGGCATTGAGCTTGAACCCATGGCTCTGGCACCAAGCATCTGTTTCTGTAAGGCCCTTTTGTAGAGTATCCACATCATTTGGGGATTCAGTAATGGCTCCCAGTTTGCAGTCATCTGCGAACTTTGTTATCCAGAGTCCCTTAGTGTTGGCCTGTACTTCAGAGAAGTAGATGCCAAACAAGAGCAGTCCCAGGACTGAACCCTGAGGTACTCCACTTGTCTGGAGCTGAATTTGGAGTTGGCTACTTTTACAGTGTGGGTTCCATCAGTAAGCCAGTTAGCAACCCATTGGGTGACGTAGGGATTTATGCCCAGCTTAGTAAGTTTATCTATGATTCCAGAGTGGGGGATGGTGTCAAAGGCCTTGGCAAGGTCTAGATAGGCTGTGTGGACCACCTTACCCTTGTCCATGGCTCTGGAGACTGATTCGAAGAAGTCAGTCAGGTTCAGGAGACAAGATCGGCCCTTCATAAACCCAGACTGGGTGAGGTCCAGTGTTTGAAGGTTGCCAATGTCTTTTGTTTATAAGTTCCATGATAATATGCTCCATGGCCTTGCAGATAAGGCTTGTCAGACTGATGGGACGGTAGTTTCTGGGATCCAGGGTGGTTCCCCCCTTGTGGAGTGGGATAACTGTAGCTCTGCGCCACTCGGGCACGAACCCTGAGGTGAGGCTATGATTTAAACATGACACTTAGGTGAGGTGCCAGTTCATATTGTAGTTCATGTAGTACACAGCCCGGGATGTCATCTGGTCCCATGGATGCTGTATTCTTAGCTTTGGAGAGTGTGTTTTTTACCTGTGTGGCAGTTACCGGAATTTGGCTTTCTTCTGGTATTGAGATGGGCTATTTAGGGGGTGAGGGGGGGGGGTGAAATTTGCACTGAATCGATCTGCCAGGATATTGGCAATATCCTTGGGATTAGTATATTTAATGCCATTCTGTTTTAGCTCCGAGCAGATCTGAGTATTGCCATTTAGATTCTTGACATGGTTATAGAATGCCTTGTGGTTGTCTTTGGAATCTTTGGCAATTTTATTTTCGTAACTAGCTTTGGAAGATTTTGAGGGATCTGTTTCTTACTGAGGCTGGTAAGGAAGTATTTTGCATCCTGGGATTTTCCTCTCTTCTGCAACAGCTTCTTCCTTTTGTTGTAAAGTTTGTTTATGGTAGGGGACCACCAGATTGGCTTCCTTTTTTTTGGATGAGAGCATCTGGGTTCTATTTGGGATGGCACGATTCATGCATGAGCAGATGTGCTCGTACAGTGCCTTAGTGTAGGATTCAGCAGTTGAACTTTCAGTTCTCGTCTGCATGGGTGTCATGAAGTTTGTCACTTTTGACTTGAGTAGCATGAAGTTGGCTTTGGACAAGTTTTTTATGGAAGTTTCCTTAGTGGGGGATGGGGGTGGGATGTGGATGTTAAGGGTGATTAGCTTATTGGTCAGACCTGACTAACGAGGGGGTGACCATAGGTGTGGAGCATTGATTTCCCATGTTGGTAATGACTAGGTCTAGGATATTGGAGCCCCTGGTGTGACTATGGATTAGTTGATCCATGGCGTTGGAATTCATGAATTCCAAGAACCGTTGGGCAAAGGTGTTGGTACATGAGTAGTTTTCCCAGTTAATGGCAGGGTAGTTAAAATCGCTCAGTATTAGGGTGTTTGGTTCTATCTTAATATTTTCCAATATGTTTAGAAAGGTGTAGTGAGATTCTTGGGGTATGGTGGTGGATCTGTAGCAAGCTACAATTTGGATTGCAGTCTTACCTAGTGTTAGTTGCACCTGGAGAATTTCAGATGCATTGTGTTGGGCAACAACCTGGTGGTGTGAATATCCTTGGTGAATATTGACACTCCTCCACCTTTAGTGTTTCGGTCCTGCTTTGGTGGCCGAAAAGTGTGGTAACAGTTGTAGCCTGGTATTGCAGGGGTGCTCTCTGGAGCCTTGAACCAGGTCTCCGTTACTGCACAGATATCGATGTTCTCCATTTTTAGGAGTGCCTCGAGAGAGTGCATTTTGAGGTTTAGACTTCCAGCTGCAACTGCAGAGTTGAAATTCCTTTCTTGGAAAACAGCCTTCCTTCTAGCCATCACTTCAGCAAGAAGTGTGCCTGAATTACAAACCATCATGGCTGTTGAGCATTTCATAGTCTTTCATGCAGACAGGGTGTCCCTCAGGATTAATCCTTCCTTTATGCCCAAGGTGGTATCCAGTGTGGCCCTTAATCAGTCCATTCATTTGCCAACCTTTTTTAATCCGCAAAACAAAGGGGGAATGAATTCTGCATTCCTTGGATGTGCGCAGACAACTTTTACTTGGACAGAACCAAGCCTCTCAGGAAATCTGAACAGCTGCTAGTTGCCTTTGCTGCAGGGGCAGAGGGGAAGGCCATTTCAAAGCAAACCATTTCTAAGTGGATAGGCCATTGCATTCTTTTCTGCTGTAAGCAGCATGGAAAACTTACTCCACAGGGGATAAGACCCCACTCCACCAGGGCTGCATCTACTTCATCAGCCTTTCTCAGAGGTGTTCTACCAGGGACATCCTAGAAGCTGCTACTTGGAGCTCTGTACATACCTTCACCAAGCATTACCACTTGCCAATTTTTTCTAAATCCAGAGCTGGTTTTGCCACTGCATTCTTGCAGGGTCTAATAGCTGGTTCTAATGCTCAATAATTGCCTCCTCCCTTCTTTAGCTTTGGGAATCTACCCAAATGTAATGACTGCAACAGTGAAACATGAAGAACATAGTACAGTTGTGTACACTTACCATAAATGTATATGTTTGAGTGTATTCACTGTTGCAGTCCTGGTTACTCTCCCTCCAGCCCCCTGATGTCTATTGGCTGTTACCTGTCTTCTTGTTTACTATACTTAAGCATTCTGGTGTATTTGCTTTTTGTTGGAGGTGTAACCTTGTATACAATGGCTTCCCATTATGGTGGCACGTGACATCTGGGGCAAGAAAAACTGATGTAATGGCATCAGCTGCATGCTTTATACCCCTGACTACCTGATTTCATGGAAGATGAGACAGCAACCGATGGAGGACCCAAGACTTTGATAATCAGGCCGTCCTGAGGGCTACCTGCAAGCAGATAACCCAAATGTAATGACTGCAACAGTGAATACACTCCAACATCTACATTTATGGTAAGTGTACAAAACTGTACTTTTCTGCAGTTTGAGCTTCCTTTTTTTTGAAGTGTGATCCTCCTACATCTTCCCCTCTCTTAACCCTCTCCTTCCTTCAGTTTTTTAATTTAAAAAATATTGTGATTTCTTGCTGTCTCTGCTTTTTAAACTAGTCTGTCATCTGTCAGAGTTTTGTGCATCAGGATTTAGAGATGTGTTGATATTGTGATTTGTTGTATTGCTTATTGTCTCTCTGTGCGAGTCTGCTGTAGCAGAACATTCCTTATGGGAGTTTTTCATTCCATGCCACCATCACTGAGGAAAGTTCATAAACTGGTAAAACTTGTTATCCAGGTGACTGACTGCTTCAGTTTCTACTGTTCTCCAAGCAACAAGCTTCTAAATTCTAAACCAAGAGCATAGTCTGTTGGGGCTCAAGCTACTTTCCTCAGAAGCTTGTCACTGTATAAAACTTGTGCAGCTGCTGTGTGGTCCTTTTACATGATTAAATGTTTACAGTTTGGATATTTTAGCCAGATCTGCACACTCCTCTAGGGCTTCATTCTTAAAGGTCTCATGTTCTAGTTCAACCTGTGGCTTCTTGGGATTTATACATATTATGTACTTAACCTGAATGTTAGTTTTAGTTTGTCTCTGTAGCATGGACATATCCCTCCAGTGTGCCTTAACAGTCTGCTAGATGAGCACCAGAGGCCTACAACTGACAGGTGGTTACTAGAGACCAACTAAATCTAATTTTTTGGCAAGTACATAATCTGCAAAACAAAGTTGGTGCACAGTTTTTCCAGTAATCATGCAGTCTGTGGTATTACCATAGTTTGATTTGCTATTTAGTATGTAGTGATTAACTGTGGTTATCTACAAGTTGGAGAGTATTTGGAAATGACAAGCCAGAAGTACTGGTAACCTTAAAAATTGCTGTTTGCATTTACCTTGAGCTTGACCTTAATGCAGTCACATGACAGTTAAAACATTTAGTAATGTAAATGCAACAGCTCATCAGTCATTGCAAAGGTATTCTGTCACTTTACCTCTGTTTCTGAATAAATGCATTCTAATTCATCTTTGTCCATGAACTCTCTGCAGTTTGATCAGTGCTTACACACTAAGCTATTCATTTGGGAATGCACTGCTATGGTGACTAGCTTTTCCTTACTGTTTTTGGATTTGGTAGATGTTCATCATGTTACCCTGCTGCAGTCATCACACTTGGGTTATCCTGTCGTCAGGCGGTCCCGCAGTCAGCCGGAATTCCAAAGTCTTGGTCTGGTGTCGGTTGCTGTCGCTTCTTCCCTGACGTCAGTGTGCCAGGGGTATATATAAAGCATCAGACGCCATTTTCTTCTGTCTTTCTTGCCGCGCGGTGCCCTAGGCAGAAGCAGTTCGCAAGTGCCGTTCGGCCGACTCCTGAGATTTTCGAAGTCTAATTTCAGATCCAAAGTCTTCAATAAAGCTAAGTGCCCCTTTGGGGAAACTTTTCTTGCGTCTGACCGATGTCAGAAAAAGTTAAGTTGTATTTCCTGTGGGAAGCAAATACCTCCTAAGGATTTTCATTCTTACTGCATACCTTGCCTAGGCCCAGACCACGATGTCACTAGTTGTCGTTTTTGTGCTAGGTTTAATAAGCGTACTATAAAAAGACGCTTTGATTTCGCACGACACTACGGTAGAAAATTTAACTACAATATGCCATCGGAGCAACCGACTACCGGCGTGCACAAAAAACGCAAGGATAACAGGCAGCCTAGACCCAAACCAGACTCTGAGGCCTTGGCTGATCCGGTCTCCGGTTCTCCGGTCTTCATTGAGAGTCCGCAGCCCCTGACTACCGCAGACCTGGAACCAGAGACCGCTTCGGAACTTTTGGCGGAAAGTACTAGGCCGATGCAGCCATTTTGTTTAGCCCCTACCGACGACACTGCTGAAAAAGATGGTGCTGCAGAAACACCATTGTTTTCTGAAGGAGTCTTCAGACCGACGCTCCCCATAAAAACGTATACTAAGACTCCTATTAAACCTAAAAAGACTGGACTTCAGTCCCCTGTTCAAGGCCCCCATGCCTAAGAAACAGATGCTCAAAATGGCTAAAGATTTGATCTCTCTAATCAGGGGTTCCCAACCCCCTCCTAACAAAAGGCCTAGACAAGAGGAAGATTATGCCTCCTCTGAACAAGTTTCTATTTCCTCAGGCTCCTCTGAGGACCAAGATTACTCCTTCTCCCCTTATGAAGATTCTGATGCTGAGGATTCTATTCCCTCAGCTTCTCCTCTTGAAGACTACTCCTTTGGGGAAACTTTACACACTGAGGGAACATTTTCACTGGGAAGGTCAGGACTAATCTGACTCAAAAGGCTCAGAGTTTCTTTTACTCCCCCAGCACAGACCACTTGTCATCCCCCCAGTTTTAAACATTGTGGATGATGTTTACTTAGAATCCAGTTTGAACCCAGATTCTCTGCCTCCTGCACTGGCCAAATCTGATTAGATACTACAGAGTGCCTGATTCCCACAAATTTCTTTATAAAAGTCATGTTGCTGATCCAGAGACCATCTCCCAGGGTCCCAAAGGGGCTAAGGCTTCTATGGCTAAAAATCCTGTACCCTCTGAAAGGGACTCCAGAGCACTAGACAGGTGGGGGAAAAAGGCTTACACCTCAGCCACTCTAGCTATGAGGCACTAAATTGCCAGTTTCACATGCTAAAATATCAGCAATTCCCAATGTCTCAGTTATAACAAAAAATGAGCACACTTCCTCAACAGTCCTGAATTGAAAGAAATGCAGGATCTGTTGCATGCAACTGAACAAGTGGGCAAACATGCTTTACAATGTGGGCTTGATTCTTTGGAGGCTTCCTGCAGAGCAGCTGTCACTGGGTCTGTTATACGTAGGCATGCTTGGTTAAAGGAACAAACTCTGCCTGATCATGTTAAAGCAAAGCTTCTAGATGCTCCCTTACAGCAGGATGTTCTTTTTGGAGTTAAAGCAGAAGACGTCTTAAAGAAAATGGAGGATAAGGCAAAACCTATGCAGACAGTCAAAGATTTCCTACAGGTACAGCCCCCTCGCTTCAGCAGAAATTGGCCAACAAAAAATTGGTCCTTTCCAGCTACCGACAGACCACAGAGGGGTAAATACAGACGTCCAAGAGGCAGAGGACAACCACAAGCCCAGTACAAACCTCGGCAATGGGGCACTGCAGCACAGAAGGGAGGAGAAGACAGGTCCCAAACTACCAGAAGGCAAACTCAATGACTTGCACCTCATCTGTCCAAGCAACACTCTTGGCAGCCCCCTTGGGAGGAAAACTTGCTCTTTTCAGACAACTGGCACATTGTCACAAAGGACAAATGGGTCCTAGACATAATTTCACGAGGATACAGATTCCATTTTCACACCTTGCCAATGAAGAGGAATGCCAAACCTGCCACAAAATCAATGGGCAGAGGCACAAAAGCAAATCACAGCTCTCATGGACATGAGAGCCATTCAACTGGTACCTACTCGAGAGCAAGGTCAAGGATTTTACTCTAGGCTCTTTCTAGTGCCCAGAAAGGACAATGCCTGGAGACCAATTCTGGACCTTTCAGTTCTAAACACCTTCTTACAAGTACCCAAATTCAGGATGCTAACACTACAGCAGCTTCTTCCCATGTTGGGCAAGAAAGCATGGCTAGTAACGTTGGACCTCAAGGAGGCATACCTGCATGTCCCTATCGGACAAAGTTGCAGAAGATACCTCCGTTTCATTGCAGGTTCAACCCATTACCAATTCTCTGCACTGCTCTTTGGCTTATCTACTGCGCCCAGGGTCTTCACAAAATGCCTGGCACCAGTAATTGCATACTGCAGACAGAGGAATTCATATATACCCATACCTGGACGACTGCCTCATACAAGCAGAAAGCAAGGACATCCTCTTACAGCGTCTGGCTTTTGTAAAACATCTAAGTTGCCTGGGGTACACAGGAAACGAAAAGAAATCAAAACTAGTACCCTCGCAAAATGACATTCCTGGGTGCCAGCTTGAATACAACGGCCCAGAAGGCTTATCTGACGCCAGACAAACTACAACTGACTCAATATTTCGAAACCATGGCGACAAAGACCCAGCTACCTGCAAGAAAAATTCTGCAGGCCTTTGGGCTTCATGGCTTCTTGCATTCTACTAATACCATTTGCAAAGCTGCATATGAGGAAATTACAGTGGTACCTAAAAAGCGTATGGTCTCAGCACAGCCACAGCTTGGACACTATCTCTCATTCCCTGCCTACAACAGGAGTTTCTATGGTGGTCACTGGCATGTCACCTCAACAAGGGTCAGCCTTTCACCTTGCCCCCAGCCAGGCAAACTATCACAACAGATGCATCGGACTATGCCTGGGGGGGGGGGCACACATGACAGGACAGTGCGTTCAAGGCGTATGGACTGCAGATCAAAGGAATCTGCACATCAATCAAAAAGAGATGCTAGCTGTACAGAATGTTCTGACGGCCTTCAAGAATCTATTACATCCAGGACAACTTACAATAAGGACGGACAACACCACAGTTATGTGGTACATAAACAAACAAGGGGGGTACACACTCCAACCCTCTATGCAGGCAAGCAATGACCTTGTGGAACACAGCTCTGGCTTACCAAGTTCCGTTACAAGCTCAATTCCTGCCAGGACAAAACACATTGGCAGACTGCCTCAGCAGAAACATCATGGATCCCGCGAGTGGAAACTGGATCCACAAGTATTTGCAATGATGACTCAAAAATGGGGCCTTGCAGACATAGACCTGTTTGCCAGTCCTCAAAACTATCAACTAACAAAATTTTGTACAAGGACACTTCACCATCAAGCTTGGAAAGTGGACGTACTCTCAGTTGGAAAAACCTGACAGTATATGCCTTCCCTCCATTGCCTCTCCTCACAAAGGTGTTTCTGAAGTCAGAAAGGAGAGACCACGACAGATACTTATAGCCCCAGACTGGCCATGCCAGCACTGGCACCCACTATTGAGGAATATGGCCCAGGGCCCACCTTGGATCTTACCACAAATTGCCCATTTGCTCACACAGCAAAACAATCTGATTCTTCACAGCCAGCTAAAAACCTTAAATCTGGCTGTATGGCAAATCACCTAAACATCCAACCAGCTCCTCTTTCCCAAGCAGTTATGGATGTTATTCTGGAAGCTAGGAGGCCCAGCACCAGGAAGGCCTGTTCGGACAAATGGAAAAGGTTTTGTGCCTGGAACCAAGCTAAAGTCCAAATCACACTTCAGCCTCACATGCCTATGATTCTCCAGTATTTGACTGAGATGTTACACAAAGGACTTCCTTTTTCTTCCATTAAAATCCATGCATCAGCTGTTTCAGCCCACTACAACATGGAACCACCCTTATTTTCGCATCCACTTCTAAGGCAGTTCCTCAGAGGGGCAATAAACATTACGGAGAGCACCTACACCAGCATGGGACCTAAATTTTGTTCTGGAAAAACTTACGCTACCTCCCTTTAAACCAGCTTTCTCTGCAGAACTACAGTTCCTATCCTGGAAGACTGCCCAGTTAGCAATAACTTCAGCTAGAAGAGTCTCAGAGCTGCATGCACTAATGGCAGTGGAACCTTTCCTCATTTTCCATCAAGACAGTTTCTCTACAAACTAATCCTTCTTTCATGCCAAAGGTGGTTTCCAGTGCATCTTTAAATCAAACCATTCACTTACCCACCTTCTTCCCAAACCCACAGAACAAAGGAGAAAGACTCCTGCATTCCTTGGACATTCACAGGCAACTTCGCTACTACTTGGATAAAACTAAGGCTTTCAGAAAATCTGACCAGTTCTTTGTATCCTATGCTACAGCTTCTCAAGGGAAAGTTATATCAAAACAAAGCATTTCCAAATGGATAGGACATTGCATTTGTTTCTGCTATACCCATCATGGAAAACCAGTTCCTGCTACCATTAGGCCCCACTCTACCAGGGCAACAGCTACATCTACAGCCTTCCTCAGGGGGGTTCCAACCAAGGAGATTTTAGAAGCTGCAACTTGGAGTTCAGTGCACACCTTTACCAAACACCATCACATACCACTTTACTCTAAGACTAGGGCTGGCTTCGCCACTGCAGTTCTGCAGGGCCTTCTAGCCTCCTCTAACCCTCTAACTCCTCCACCCATCCATAGCTTTTGGGATTCTACCAAAGTGTGATGACTGCAGCAGGGTAACACGAACATAGTACAGTTTTGTACCTACCATAAATGTAGATGTTAGAGTACACCCTGCTGCAGTCCAGGTTACCCTTCCTCCATCCCCTCTAGTCTGGCTAAATCTCTACAATACCTTCCTGATGTATTTGCTTATAGCTGGAGGGATTTTGTGTTTGTGCAAAAATTACTTAATTTGGTACTAATTACTGACCACCTTTTTGGGGGCACCTGACATCTGGGGCAAGAAAAACTGAAGAAAATGTCGTCTGATGCATTATATATACCCCTGGCGCACTAACATCAGGGAAGAAGTGACAGCAACCGACGCCGGACCAAGACTTTGGAATTCCGGATTCCGGCCGACTGCGGGACCGCCTGACGACAGGATAACCCAAGTGTGATGACTGCAGCAGGGTGTACATCTACACTTATGGCAGGTACAAAACTGTACTTTTTTATTTTTTATTTTATTTAACATTTGTTATGTAGTCCAGTCTCTCCTACATTCTTACCCGTGGGTTTGGAGCCGAACCTCTGCTCTGACTCTGCCATACTCTAGCTCGAAGTCTTCAATTGGCTCGTTGCTGAGGTATCCTATGCTGCACTGCCCCCTTTCCCCAGATCTCATTTGCCGCTCGTACAGCTCGGACGTGGTCTCGCTCTTGGCCGTGCCAAGTATAACTTTCTTGTACTTTTTAGTAGTTTTGTTGCCCCAAAAGCTATTTATAGCTAGTCTCTTTTTTTTTTTTTTTTTATAAAAAAAAAAAAAAAAAAAAAAAAAACTTTGTGTAGCCTGTTTGGCTTTTTGTCTTGGTATCCCGTTTGAGTTTCTTCCCTTCTTACGGGCTAGGGCAGTTTCAGTTAGAGGACCTAGTCCTCCCTTGTTTTGTTTGTCAGGGCCGTTTAAGTTAGAGGTCCTTTCTTCCCTGTGATGTTGTTCTATGACCATTTAGATGTTCTACGCGTTTCACTGTTGCAGTCATTACATTTGGGTAATCTGCTGGCAGGTTGCCCTCAGTCGGCCTGAATATCAGTGTCTTGGGTCCTGCGTCTGTTGCGGTCTCCTCTTCCATGACGTCAGGGGTATAAAACCTGCAGCAGACGCCATTTTCTTCAGTCTTTCTTACCGCACAGTGCCCGAAGCAGAAGCAGTTAGCAAGTGCTGGTCGGCCGACTCCTGAAATTTTCGTTTGAGTTTCAGAATCGAAGTCTTCACACTAAAGCTAAATACCCTGTTGGGGAAACTTGTTTTTTCTTGCTCCTTACCGATGTCAGTAAAAGTTAATTGCATTACTTGTGGGAAGCAAATACCTCCAGGATTTTCATTTGTACTGTATTCCTTGCCTAGGCCCAGATCATAACGTGCCTTGCTGTTGGTTTTGTGCTAGGTTTAACCAACGCACTATTTAAGCGTCTGTATATCTTTGCTTCAGAATATTTTGGAAACTGATTTAATTACCTTGAAATGTCATCGGATAGCAATCAGACTACCGGAGTTCACAAAAAATGCAGAGAAAGACAGCGACAGACCGTCTAGGTCCAAAACCGATGAAGCTTCTCCTAAGCCAGTTGCCAGTTTGCCGGTACTCTGTGAGGTGCTTTCGCATCCCCTGATGCCCGCTATTTTGAGTCGCAGGCCTCTGAGACCCATATGGAGTCTGGTATGCCGTGAGATTCTCAAGGGTATTGTACCCGCGGATGTCTCTCCCTCTGTGTCCTGAGCCACTGAGCAGGCACCGGCTTCTGAGGGTGTTTTCAGGCTTCAACATTTATATATAAAACTGACGCCAGCTTCAAAAACAACTTCAAAGGCTAAGAGTCACGTGCTCAGGCCCCTATGACTAAAAAACAGATTACCAAAATGGCTGAGGACTTAACATGATAAGGGGGTTCCTACCTCCCCCCCCCCCCCAGATAAGAGGCTTAGGCAAGACTCTGATTATGAATCTTCAGATCAGGTTTCTATTTCTTCTGATCAGGAATTTTCTATACCACCCTATGAGGATTCAGATTCAGAAGAATCCATCCTATCTGCATCTCCTGAAGATTATTCTTTTGGTGAAACCTTGCATACTTTAAGGGAACATTTTCATTGGGAGAGTTGGGATTTCTCGGAATCAAAAAAGAGCCTTGAGGATTTCTTTCTTCCTTAACATAGGCCTTTGTCTATACCTCTTGTATTAGACATTGTTGATGTGTGTTCGGAATCAAGCATGGCTCCTGATTCCTTACCTCTGGCTCCTAGTAAGCCAGATAGTTATTACAGGGTTCCTGACTCCCACAAATTTTTATTCAAAACCCTGCTGCTGATCCTGAAACTATCTCACAGGGTCTCAAAGGTGTAAAGACCTCTACAGCCAAGAATCCTACCCCCTCTGATAGAGATTCAGGGCGCTGGATAGATGGGGAAAGAAGGTTTATACATCTGCAACCTTGGCAATTAGGGCCTTAAACTGCCAGTTTCATATGCTTAAATAACAGCATGTTATGGGATTATTGAAACAGAAAATTATGTTGATTTCTGAATGTGTGGAAAGTAAAGAATTACAGGAATTATTGCATGCAGCAAAACAGGTTGGAAAGCATACTTTGCAATGTGGTTTTGATTCCTTGGAGGCCTCTTGTAGGGCCGCAGTTACTGGATCTGTGATTAGAAGGCATGCCTGGCTCAAGGAGCAAAATCTGCCTGATCACATTAAAGCTAAATTGTTGGATGCACCTTTACAGCATGATACTTTGGTAATAAGGCAGAAGAGGTTTTAAACAAAATGGAAGACAAAGCTAAATCTATGCAAACTGTAAAATATTTCTTACAAGTGCAGCCATCCAGATTCAGTAGACACTGGCCTACTAAAAATTGGTCCTTTCCCTGTGTCCAACAGAGCCTCACAAGGCAAATCCAGGTGCTCAAAACGGTCTAGATACCAATCACAGGGTAATTACAGGTCAAAGCAATGGGGTGCCTCTACCTCCAAATCTGGAGGAAACTAAACACAACCCTACAGTACGCAGTCTCAATGACTTCCCTCTACCATCACCAAGCACTTATCTTTTGGCAGCCCCCTTGGGGGGCAAATTAGCACTTCATGCTCAAAATTGGCAGTTAATTACGTAGGAGAAGTGGGTATTAAACATAGTATCCCAGAGGTACTGATCTCATTTCCATACCTTGCCAATTCCAAACGGTTGGCCAGATGTGTCACAAAATCAATGGCCAGAGGCTCAAACAAGTGATGTCCCCCATGGATAATGGGGGCTATTCAGCCAGTACCAGAACAGGACAAAAGGACAAGGTCTTTATTCAAGACTGTTCCTGGTATCCAGAAATGACAATGCCTGGCGTCCAATACTGGATTTATGGATTTTGAACACATTCTTGGACATCCCAAAATTCTGACTTTACAACAGCTTCTGCCCATGTTGGGCAAGAACGCTTGGTTAGTGACTCTAGACTTAAGAGGCATACCTGCATATCCCAATAAGGGAATCGTGCAGAAGATGCCTCCGCTTCAAGGCAGGTCTTGCGCATT
Organism: Protopterus annectens; assembly: GCF_019279795.1. Classification (NCBI taxonomy): domain Eukaryota; kingdom Metazoa; phylum Chordata; order Ceratodontiformes; family Protopteridae; genus Protopterus; species Protopterus annectens. Next base: position 19,288,718 of record NC_056749.1, read on the forward strand.
ACCAATTCTCTGTGCTGCCCTTTGGCTTATCTACTGCGCCCAGTGTCTTTACAAAGTGCCTAGCACCAGTAATCTCATTTTGCAGAGAAATAAGCATACAAATCTATCCTTACTTGGACGACTGTCTCATTCAAGCAGAAATCAAGGACATTCTTCAACATCTGACATTTGTAAAAAGGCTTCTAACATGCTCTAGGGTACACAATAAACGAAAAGAAATCACAACTGGTTCCCTCTCAAATTACATTCCTGGGTGCAAGCTTGATTACAACTGCCCAGATGGCTTACCTTACACCAGACAAACAAAGGCAACTGACTATTTACTTCAAACAGATGGCAACAAAAACCCAGTTGTCTAAAAGACAAATTCTGCAGGCTTTGGGGTTCATGGCATCCTGCATTCTACTAATTCCATATGCAAGACTGCATATGAGTAAACTTCAATGGTAACTAAAAAGCTTATGGAGTCAACATTCACAGTCTGGAAATGAATCTGAAGTAGTAACCCACAGGTTGCTGATCAAATGGAAGTTATCTGATCCGAATCCGAGCTGGCAGCTTTCCAAGCTAGAGATCTGAGCTCCTAGCTCCTCCCCCTTACCCAGAACACCCTGCTACCTCCCTCCAGTCCTCGTATCTCGTTTGCCGCGGCTTCTTGAAGCACAAGTGACTAGCTCTTGGCGGTTTGTGAGTAGATTTAGAGGGTTTTATTCTCTAGTTCTGTTGCCTAGTTTCTTCAAAAACTGTGTTCCTTCTCCGACCCTAGTATACCTAGTAAAAATTTTTTCTGTTAGTTTTTAGTTATAGTTTCCCCTTCCCCCTTATCTGTGTGTATGAAGGCGTGTGTGTGACTAAAATGGTTGAAGGCCCTAAGGCCGTATTTTCTAAATGCTCTGAGTGTGGCCATAAGCTGTCTCCAGCCGATGGCCACACTCAGTGCGTTATGTGCCTGGGGGTTGCCCATCTTTCATCAGGCTGCAAAATTTGTGCGACTTTCAAACCCCGGGCTTTGAAGGACAGGAGGACCAAGCTAATCCTGGCGTGTCTTTTGCCCCTGGATTCTGCTTAGTCCTCCTCTCCCTCTGTGGTACCAGCCACGTCTGCGGCTATTCCACCTACTGTTTTTGCTCCCCTGACCAGGACTCAAACTCCTGCTACAGTCCAGGGAGAGAGGGAATCCAGGAAAAAAGAACGGACAAGGAGCGTGTGACAGGGAGAGGCATAGGATCCACAAGTGGCAGGCCTATTCTGCCCCCTCGGCCCTGCCGGCTAAGCAGCTCTGCTCTCTCCTGAAGGCCTCTGGGTCTTACCCTTCTCTGCTTCACTCTTCACACTTTTTTCTCCGGAGCCAGAGGAGGAGTCCCGGTCACCTTCAATGTTGTAGAGGCGGCCTTCCCGGCCAGCCTCGGCAGCTTCTTCCAGATCACTAGGAGCCTTTCAGACGCGGCCATGGACCGAATGATTATTTGCTTCCTCCAGGCCCAGATGCGGATGGGAGTGCTCTTGCCCCCTTCTTTGCCCCCATTGCGCCTTCTCCGATCCACTATCTGGTTTTGGAGCCAACGGATCTGGGTAGTGTCTGAGCCGGGTGTCGGCACTGATAGTAATCGCTACTTCGCCGGCTGTACCCTAGAGTTTGTCGGGTACCTTTTCGGATCCGAGCTCTCGAGGCCATGAGCCAAGCCTCTGATCCGTAGGGGTTAGTGTGTCTTAGGCTCCGACGCGGTTGGAGCGCACTTCCTTTTCGGATCTGATCACGTCTACTCCGGCGCCACCGATCCACATGTCTGATTCGAGGGGGCTGCTCTCGGATCCCAGGGAGAGCAGTTCACCCTTGGCCTTCGCCGTCGTGGAGAGGGTCCTTTCGAGGGATTCTAGGCCCCAGGCTCATGCTACGGATCAACCTGCCATTCCCTCGCAGACGGGCCTGTCTTCCATCATCCGGCCCCAGGGACAGCCTGCGTCTACGTCCCAGATGGTTCCCCTAGAGGAACAGGACCTGGTTGGTGAGCCCTCCTCGGACAGCCCCCCCGAAGAGAGGAACAGGACCTGGTTGGTGAGCCCTCCTCGGACAGCCCCCCCGAAGAGGTCCCTCACAAACGAAAGTGTAAAAGGAGGCACTTAGACTCTCCAGAGTCCCTCACAGAAGACACTGACTTGGAGGAAGGGGAAGATTCCCCCAGGTCACCCTCTGAGGACGTCTCCTTTGGAGACATCATGGAGATGCTCCGCATTAGAGGTGTTGGTCAGCCCAAAAACCTTCCTCTGATAGTCTGTGTTTCTGGAGGCGTTTGACGCAGGCCCATCTACCTCTTGGGTGTCACCTCCGACCGACCCCCTGGTAGACCTTATAACTACCAGGGCGTGGAAGGAGCCGGACACTGTAGAGCTGATACCGAGGAGACCAGATAAAATCCTTAGCCCTCCCACAGACAGGACAGAGTGGAGCAAAGGTTCACCAGTAGATGCCATGGTGGTGGCGGCTGCCACCAAGAAGGAACTAGCGCAGGAAAGTTCCTCGGTACATCCTCCAGATAAGGAGTCTTGGACGATGGACCACATTGGAAAGCAGATGTTCGCTTCAGCCACCTTCTCTGCAAGGGTGCTGAACTACTTGGCACACATGATTTGGCTTCAGCGAGACCTAAGCAGAGTATGCTGGGTCACCCCCAGAGTCCATGTTGGCTGAGGACAAATGAACCTTCTCGACATGAATGGCCAGTCTAAAGTCGATATACAGTACTTCTGTGTGGCTTCTCTCCCATGCCACGGAGGGGGCCACTAGAGCCAGCAGAGCAGGCATCACCTTACAGCGTCATGTCTGGCTCTGTCTTTGAGATTTTGCGGAACCCTTCAAGGCTTCCTTCGTGAACGTTCCCTTTGACGGTTCTACGCTGTTTGGCAAGACCATCCGCGATATGTTTCTCCAGAGCTGGGAAGACGTCTGCCATCGGAATCTGCTTCTCGGCTCCTCAAAGGTCCTTTTCCAGGAACCAGAGAGGACAAAAGATGTGGTTCCAGAAATCTCAATCCCGTTTCTCTCTGGGCCCTTCGTCCTTCAGAGGCAGGGGAGGACAAGGTGGACGCCGGAGCATAGGGGGGCCCAAGAATTTCAGGTCGAGGGAACCTTTTTCTGATCGATCTGTGCAGCAACCCTGAAGGATTGCCCGACTGCTCCTCTTTGGAGACAGGTGGGGGGCATTTCTCGGAGCACGTAGCTCATTGGGAGTCCATCACTGCAGATCGCTGGATGCTCCGAATAATATCCAGATGTTACTCTGTTCCCTTCCTGAATTCTTCCCCTCAGTTGAGGCGCCTCCTCGATGTCCCACCCAATCAGAGGCAGGCAACAGCCTAAAAGATAAGAGCTGCTAAGAAAAAGCCATCCAGCGCGTCCCACCCAGGCCAGTCCAGATCAGGCACTTACTCCAGGTTCTTTGTGTTGCCAAAAAAGACGGGGGACCGAAGGCCAATTCTCGACCTGTCTACACTGAACCTGTCCGTTGCCAAAGAAAAATTCCGGATGGTCACTATTTGATCTATTCTCCCCCTTCTGCAGGCAAACGACTGGATGTGCTCCATAGATCTCAAGGATGTGTACTACGACATTCTAATGGACAGGTGATCCAGGAGATTTCTCCGCATTCGGCTGGGAGCCAGCCACCATCAGTTCACGGTCCTCCCCTTTGGTCTCAACACAGCCCCCAGGGTGTTCACCAAGGTCATGGCAGTTGTAGTGGCCCACCTGAGGCTTCAGGAAATACAGGTCTTAACTTACCTGGACGACTGTCTCCTTGCCACCCCCACCAGGCATCTACTATGCTCGGCCAGGGACTATTTCCTGCGTTTGGCCCACTAATTGGGGATCACTGTAAACTACAAAAAATCGTCCCTTCAGCCTTCTCAAGTCTTGGATTTCTTAGGGGCCAGAATAGGCAAGCTTCAATCAAAGGTTTTCTTGACATCGGACGGACTCCGAAACCTAACTCTCCACGTCCTAGCTCTTCTACACTCTCCAGCCCCACCGGCAGAATTAGTCCTGGGGGCTCTAGGATATATGTCGCCGGCTATCAATCTTTCACCTCTAGCCCGCTTGAATATGAGGGTTCTTCAGTGGACCTTGCAGGTACAGTGGTCCATCCTCCGACATTCGCTATACTCCCATATTCCCCTCAGCAGGGTTTGCAGAGAATCTCTGCTTTGGTGGCTCCATTCCAGAGAGCTTTGGGAAGGGCGGCCCTTTTCGATGCCTCTACCACTAGCCACAGTGACTACGGATGCTTCTCGCCTAGGGTGGGGGGGGGGGGCATTGCATGGGCAGAACTGTCCAAGGCACGTAGACTCCAACAGAGACTGTTCTGCATATCAGTGTTCTGGAGATAAGGGCAGTGCTTCTAGCGTTGCAGGCTCTCCATGCCCTTATTCCTCTAGGGACTATTGCAATTCAGACAGACATGTCAGTGTTCTGGTACATCAGCAAACAGGGGGGGACCAGGTCTTACTCTCTCTGCTGAGAGGCCATGAGAGTTTGGGAGTGGGCAATATCTACCAACCACTTTCTGCTAGCAACGCACATTCCGGGTCGGTCCAACATTTTAGTGGACAAGCTGAGTCGAACTATCCTCACCTTATGAGTGGTCTCTGAACCCCTTATTAGAGAAACGGATCTTCCTCAAATGGGGTCAACATTGCTGCGATCTGTTCGCGTCTCCTTCGAACGCAAAGTGCAGCGAGTTTTTCGCTCTGATCCCCCCACTGGGGGAGACCCCCAGAGACGCTTTGGTTCATGCTTGGCCATCCGGTCTTCTTTATGCCTAACCTCCTCTCCCATTAATGACAAAATTCTTGCAGAAAGCTTGTTGGTTGGGAAGTAGTTATTCTCATAGCCCCATTCTGGCCTCGTCAAACCTGGTTCCCATACCTGCTTTCTCATCTAATGGCTCCTCTTTGGATCTTGGATCCATTCCCAGATCTGATTTCCCATCCTTTGGGATTAAAAACCCTGAACCTGGACTACCTCAAGCTGGCCGCTTGGTTGAGCCAGTTCCGTTAGTGGTTAGGACTCCCGGTATTTCGTCCGCAGTTAAATCCATCCTGGTGGCCGCACATAAGCCTTCTACCAGGAAAGTCTACAACAGTAAATGGAAACATTTTTCTATCTGGGCCGGGCAAAGGAGTTTAGATCCCTTTTACAGCTCCCATTCCAACAGTTCTCTAGTTTTTATCTCTCATTTTTCATCAGGGGGCCAGTTCTTCAGCTGTGAAGGTTCAGATGACGGCTATTTCCCACTTCCAAATCGGAGATGATCTTGGTCCCTTAGCTTCCTCTAAGATCTGCAAGACCTTCTTGAAGGGTACTTTTTCTGTTGAGACCTCCTGTCAAGAATGCGCTTCCTCCGTGGGATCTAACCTTAGTCCTCCAGGTTCTTACTGGTCCACCCTTTGAGCCTGCAGCTTCGGCTGACTTAAAGTATTTGTCTTGGAAAACCGCCTTCTTGATTGCTGTTACCTCAGCTAGAAGGGTATCTGAGCTTCAGGCCCTTTGTTCCAAACCTCTGTATCTTGTCTTCCATAAAGACAGTTTCCCTCAGGACTAATCCCTCCTTTTTACCTAAAGTGGCTTCCGAAGCGAACAACCAATCCATTAATCTGCCTGTGTCTTTCCCTAACTACCAGAACAAAGGGGGAATACAGACTCTATTCATTAGATGTGCATACACAATTGCGCTTCTATTTAAATAGAACCGCTGCCTCTCGAAAATCGGAGCAGCTCTGTTTCCTTTGCCAAGCCATCTTTGGGTAAACCAGTAACGAAGATAACTTTAGCTAAGTGGATCTCTAACTACATTATGCTCACGTACAAAATCTCTGGTCAGCCTGAGCCCGTGGGAGTTTGTGCACATTCTACACGTTCTGTGGTTACCTCTGCTGCTTTTGGTCAAGGGTGCTCTTGGATGACATCTGTTCTGTGGCCACTTGGGCTTCCTCTCATACCTTTATTACTCATAAATTGGATTTGATATCCAGGGGGAGGGCATCATTTGGCTCTGCAGTGCTCCGGAATATCCTTCCTTGAACTCCCAAGTTTGGTAGCTGGGGACTCTGTCCCACAGGTTGCTGATCAAATTAAGTTAATTACTTCAGATAAAGAAGTTATGTACTCACCATAACGTTCCATCTGAGTAGGTAACTTAATTTGTCAGCAACCGACCCCCCCCCCCTCCATCCCCCTAACCTGTAGTTCGTCACCCGAAGGATTGTTTCACTCCTAGTTGGTGTCAGGTTAAGATGTTCAGGTGTTTTTTTGCTTTGGTATTGTGTGCTAATTGGGCAAACTCTATCTGAGGACTGGAGGGAGGTAGCAGGGTGTTATGGTTAAGGGGGAGGAGCTAGGAGCTCTGATCTCTAGCTTGGAAAGCTGCCGGATCGGATCCGATACCCACAGGTCGCTGACAAATGAAGTTACCTACTCACATGGAACGTTATGGTGAGTATGTAACATTTTTTCTCTCGTTCCCTGCCTACAACAGGAGTTTTTTTGGTGGTTAGAGACATGTCACCAGAACTTGGGACGTTTTTTCACTCTACCCCCTGCCACCCAAACCCTAACTTACAGACTCCTCAGACTATGCTTGGGGGGGCCCACCTGGCGGTGAGATGTATTCAGGGAATATGGAGCCTAAAACAAATGCATCTGCATATCAACCAGAAAGAGATGTTAGCTGTTCAGAATGCCCTGACAGCGTTCAAGGACTCAATTCATCCAGGACAACTACTGATAAAGACTGACAACACCACGGTTATGTGGTACATAAGCAGGGGGGTAAACATTCCTACCCCCTTTGCAGACTAGCCATGGCATTGTGGGAGACTGCCTTGACTTACCAAGTACATCTTCAAGCTCAATTCCTGCCAGGAAAATCAAATACTCTGGCAGACGACCTAAGCAGAAATCTTATGGACCCTCACGAGTGGAAACTGGAGCCACAAGTCTTCAGCATAAAAGAGAAATGCGGGAGTCCAGACATGGATCTATTTGCTTTTCTCCAAAATTATCAACTGGACAAATTCTGCACAAGGACTTGCACAGACAAGCATGGAAAGTGGATGCCCTATCCTTCAGTTGGAAAAACCTATCAGTCTACACCTTTCCTCCTATGTCTCTCTCTTCTCCAAGGTCTTACTAAAGGTCAGACAGGAGAAATTAAAAATTATCCTAATTGCCCCGGACTGGCCTTGCCAGCACTGGTACCCAATTCTAAGGAAGGTCTCATCTCCCTCCTTGGTACTTGCCTCAAATACCTCATCTACGGTCTCAGCAGAGCAGTCAAATTCTGCGCAATCTGCTCCAAACTCTGAACCTGGCAGTGTCTCTGATCATGTAATTATTCAAACACCTTTCAGTAAATCTGTGGATGTCATTTTGGAAGCCAGAAGGCCTGGTACTAGAAAATCTTATGCTGATAAATGGAAGAGATTCTGTGCTTGGAACCAAGCACAAGGAACAGGCACAGTAAAGCCAAGTATTCTTCAGATTTTACAATACTTGACTGAAATGCATGCCAAGGGCCTATCGTTTTCATCAATAAAAATCCATGCCTCTGCCATCTCTGCTCATTACAATACAGAGCCTCCCATCTTTTCTCATCCTCTGCTAAAACAGTATCTTAGAGGGGCCAAAAATTTAAGGCCTCCCAGATCATCACCAACTCCTGCATGGGACCTCAATTTTGTGCTGGAAAAGCTCACCCTGCCTCCTTTTGAACCAGCAGCTACTGCGGATATAAAGTTTTTATCTTGGAAAACCGCTTTCCTTCTGGCAATCACTTCAGCAAGAAGGGTTTCAGAACTGCAGGCCCTCATGGCTGTGGAACCTTATTACATTTTACCTGGACAGGGTGTCCCTCAGGACCAATCTTTCCTTTATGCCTAAGGTGGTATCCAGTGTGGCTCTTAACCAAACTATTCACCTGACAACTTTTTACCCAGATCTGCAGAACAAGGGGGAGCGGATTCTGCATTCCTTGGACGTACACAGACAACTAAGATTCTACTTCAACAGGACCAAATGTTTAAGGAGGTCTGAGCAACTACTGGTGGCATTTGCTGCAGGATCAGAGGGGAAGACTATTTCAAAGCAGACTATTTCAAAGTGGATAAGCCACTGCATTTGATGTTCATCATGTATACAGCTGCAGTAATCACATATGGGTTCTCTGCAGTCAGGCGGGTCCTCGGTCGGCCGAATTCCAAAGTCTTGGTCCGACGTCGGTTGTTGTCGCTTTTTCCTGACGTCAGTGCGACAGGGGTATACAAGACACAGCCAACGCCATATTCTTCAGTCTTTTTTGCCGCGCGGTGCCCGAAGCAGAAGCAGTTCGCAAGTGCCGGTCGGCCAGCTCCTGAATTTACGAAAAATTGGAAACCGAAGTCTTCATTAAAGCTAAGTACCCCGTTGAGGAAACTTTTCTTGCCTCAGACCGATGTCAGAAAAAGTTAACAATTGTATTTCTTGTGGGAAGCAAATACCGCATAAGGATTTCCATTCCCTCTGCATACCTTGTTTAGGCCCAGACCACAACGTCTCGGGCTGTTGCTTTTGCGCTACTTTCAGTAAGTGCACTATTAAGCGTCGGGCGGAGTTCGCCCAACACTTTCGGTAAAGCCTTGATTATAAAATGTCGTCGGAGACTCCGATTACTGTTTTGTCCAAAAAACGCAAGGACAAGGATCGACACGCGCGGTATGGTTCTCAGCGAGACGCCTATGCAGTCCCTGACTACCGACGACACTTCTTTGGCAGGGTCTTCTGTAACCGAGACCGCAGGTACCTCTGCCCATACCCAGACTACAACCACCGAAGCCACTGTGAGCATTGAGCCTCCTAATGTGAACAGGTCCACTTCCACCCATGGTGTCTTTAGACCCTCCTCTTCCTTTTCAATTAAGGCCTTTAAGTCCAAATCAGCCAGGCATCCCAAGAGGCCTGTTGCACAGGGCACATCTCCAGGCCCCATCCCTAAAAAGCAGATGTTTAAGATGGCTGAGGATTTAATTACTCTTATCAGGGGTTCCCAACCCCCTCCAGACAAGAGACCCAGAGTGGCGGAAGATTCTCCCTCTTCTGATCAGGGCTCCATTTTTTCAGATCATTCTGATAGAGGAACACACTTTCTCCCCTTTTGAAGATTCTGACGCAGAGCAGTCCATTCCTTCTATATCTCCTGAGGATTTTTCCTTTGGGGAAACCTTGCACACCTTGAGGGAACACTTCCATTGGGAAGGCCAAGACTTTTCTGATTCCAAGAAAAGACTTAGGGAATTTCTTTTGTTACCTCGACACAGACCTCTGGCGATACCTCCTGTCTTGGACATGCTGGATGATGTTTATTCGGAGGCTTGCCTTAATATGGGTTCCCTGCTTCCTGCCCCAGTCAAGCCTGATAGGTACTACAGAGTTCCTAACTCTCACCAATTTCTGTACAAAAGCCATAATGCTGACCCTGAAACCATTTTCAAGGCCCCAAGGGAATGAAGGCCTCCACTGCTAAGAATCCACTTCCTTCCGAAAGAGAGTAAAGATCCTTAGAAAGGTGGGGAAAAAAGGTATATACCTCGGCCATCCTAACCATGAGGGCCTTAAATTGTCAGCTTCATATGCTTAAATATCAGCAGTTTCTATTATCACAATTGAGAAATAAAATGTCTCAACCTGAACAACCAGATTTGAAGGAGTTGCAGGATATGATGCATAGTGCAGAACAAGTGGGTAAACACACCTTACAATGTGGCTATGATGCCCTAGAGGCCTCAAGTAGAGCTGCTGTTACAGGATCAGTTATTCGTAGACATGCATGGCTTAGGGAACAAATCTTGCCTGATCATGTGAAAGCTAAACTACTAGATGCTCCTTTACGAAAGGATGTGCTATTTGGTACTAATGCTGAGGAGATACTAAGGAAAATGGAAGAAAAAGCCAAATCTATGCAATCTGTCAAAGCTTTTCTACAGGTGCAACCACCACGTTTTAGCAGAAATTGGCCTTCTAAAAACTGGTCCTTTCCAGCCACGGACAGGCCCCAAAGAGGTAGATACAGGCGCTCAAGGGGCAGAGGGCAATCACAAGGATCATATAGAGGCAGGCAATGGCAAACTCCAGCACCAAGAGGTGTCGAAGACAGAGCGCAACAATATAGGAAACAAACCCAATGACTTCCTCCTTTCCATGCCAAGCAAGTCTCAGCTGGCAGCACCCTTGGGAGGAAAGCTGGCATTATTTACAAGAAATTGGCATATTGTCACAACAGAAAAATGGATCCTGGACATTATAGACGGAGGCTACAGATTTCATTTTAACTCTTTACCAAAAATGAGAGGCATGCTAAACCTGCCACACAATCAAAGGGCAGAGGCACAACTACAAATTTCAAAGCTCATAGACATGAAAGCTATTCAAGAGGTACCTACTCACGAACAAGGCCAAGGTTTTTATTCCAGGCTATTTCTGGTACCAAGGAAAGGAACCGACTGGAGACCCATTTTGGACTTATCCATCCTAAACACATTCTTACTCGTACCAAAATTCAAGATGCTCACATTACAGCAGCTTCTTCCCATGCTGGGCAAGGAGATTTGGCTGGTAACATTGGACCTCAAGGAGGCATTTCTGCATGTCCCAATCAGACAAAGCTGCAGAAGATATCTCAGGTTTCTTGCAGGTTCAATCCACTATCAATTCTCTGCATTGCCCTTTGGCTTATCTACTGCACCCAGAGTATTCACGAAATGCCTGGCATCAGTAATTGCCTACTGCAGACTTCAAGGGATACAAATTTACCCTTTGGAAGACTGCCTGATCCAAGCGGACAACAAGCACATACTTCTGGATCATCTGGCTTATGCAACACGGTTACTGAACTCTCTGGGATACACAATCCGCAAAGAGATATCCAGACTAACACCATCTCAGAAAATAACTTTCCTGGGTGCCAACTTGGACACAAACACCCAGATGGCCTATCTTACGCCAGAAAAACAGGGGCAACTAACTCAGTACTTCAAAATACTAGCAAATTGTACCAGGCTTACTGCAAGGAAAATCCTGCAGGCTCTGGGCTTCATGGCATCTTGCATTCTTTTAATCCCATGTGCAAAGTTGCATATGAGGAAACTTCAATGGTACCTAAAAAACCTATGGTCTCAACACAGCCACAGTTTGGAAACAATAATACCAATAATTCCATGTTTGCAAAAGGAATTTCTATGGTGGGCCCAAGCATGTCAAACAAATACAGGTCTCCCATTCTGCAAGCCTCAAGCAAATCAAGTCATCACAACAGACGCCTCAGATTACGCCTGGGGGGCGCACATGACCGACAGGTGCATTCAGGGCAAATGGTCCCAAAAAGAAAAGCACCTACACATCAATCAAAAAGAAATGCTAGCAGTGATAAATGCAATTACAGCTTTCAAGGACCTCCTGCATCCAGGACAATTACTGATAAGAACAGACAACACCACAGTAATGTGGTACATAAACAAACAAGGAGGAACACATTCATACCCCCTGTGCAGACTAGCCATGACACTTTGGAACTTGGCTCTGGAATGGCAAATCGAACTTCAAGCACAGTACTTGCCATGTTTGGAAAACACGCTGGCAGACAATCTAAGCAGAAATATGACAGATCCACACGAATGGAAGTTACATCCTCAAGTGTTTACAAAGATAATCCAAGCGTGGGGGAGGCCAGACTTAGATCTCTCTGCCTCCCACAGGAATCATCAATTGGAAAAGTTTTGTTCGAGGACCTTTCATCCAAAGGCCTGGAGAGTAGACGCCCTTTCATTCATTTGGACAGCATGGACAGTTTACGCTTTCCCACCTCTGCCTCTTCTGCCCAAGGTACTCTTGAAAGCAAGAGCAGACAGACCGAAGATGATACTGATTGCTCCAGACTGGCCGAGACAACACTGGTATCCACTCCTGAGGAGCCTAACACATACTCCTCCCTGGTCCCTACCTCTAATGCCTCTTCTGTTGACTCAGCACAGCTACAAAACTCTTCACAGCCAGCTGAAAACACTCAATCTCGCTGCATGGAGAATTCCTTAACACCTCAACAGACCCTACTCCCCAAAGAGGTGCAGGATGTCATTTTGGAGGCCAGAAGGCCATCTACTAGAAAGGCTTACTCTGCAAAATGGAAACTGTTTTGCTCTTGGAATGAGAAAAAAGGCCAGGACCCTAGAAAATTGAATTTGCCTCAGGTACTACAGTATCTAGCTGAGCTGCTGAACAGTGGACTTTCATTTTCCTCCATAAAAATCCATGCCTCAGCCATTTCTGCAGAATTCAACACTGATCCACCCTTATTCTCTCACCCACTCTTAAGACTGTTCCTCCGAGGGGCTAAGAATATAAGACCACCAAGGAAACAACCAGTGCCAGCCTGGGATCTTAATTACATTTTAGAAAAATTAACATTGCCTCCCTTTGAACCAGCTGCCTCAACAGATTTGCAATATTTGTCCTGGAAAACAGCTTTCCTTCTGGCCATTACCTCAGCTCGTAGGGTTTCGGAACTACAAGCCCTCATGGCTGTGCAGCCCTTTCTCATCTTCCATCAGGACAGGGTTTCCCTTCGAACCAACCCATCATTTATGCCTAAAGTGGTATCCAGGGTAGCTTTAAATCAAGCCATACACTTACCTACCTTTTACCCCAATCCTCAAAACAAAGGGGAAAGGCTGCTACACTCCTTAGACATCCATAGACAGTTATGTTACTATTTGGACAGAACAAAGTCTTTCAGGAAATCAGAGCAACTTTTTGTGTCCTATGCTGTAGGAGCTCAAGGGAAGCCAGTTACCAAACAGACAATTTCAAAATGGATAGGCCACTGCATACGGTTTTGTTACTCCTATCATGGAAAATCTGTCCCTACAGGCATCAGATCCCACTCCACCAGGGCCACAGCTACCTCTACAGCCTTCCTCAGAGGAGTTCCTACCAAAGATATTTTGGAGGCAGCCACTTGGAGTTCTGTGCATACCTTCACAAAACACTACCACCTGCCTTTATATTCCAAAACTAGAGCAGGCTTTGCCACTGCTGGCTTGCAGGGCATTCTGGCTCATCCCAGTTCCACCTAGTGCCTGCCACCCTTTGCGTAGCTTTGGGATTCTACCCATATGTGATTACTGCAGCTGTATGCACAATGAACATAGTACAGTTTTGTACCTACCATAAATGTAGATGTTGGAGTGCTAATACAGCTGCAGTACAGGTTTCCCTCCCTCCTTCCCCTCTTGGTAAAGGACTAGTGGCTAACACCTCCTCTTGCAACCTAATGTGGGGTTATCCTTCTATGGTGTATTTGCTTGCAACTAATATATAATTTATGTATTGCCTTCCTTCTGGGGGCACCTGACATCTGGGGCAAGAAAGACTGAAGAATATGGCATCAGCTGTGCCTTATATACCCCTGTCGCACTGACGTCAGGAAAGAAAGCGACAACAACCGACGCCGGATCAAGACTTTGGAATTCGGCCGACCGAGGACCCGCCTGACTGCAGAGAGCCCATATGTGATTACTGCAGCTGTATTAGCACTCTAACATCTACATTTATGGTAGGTACAAAACTGTACTTTTCTGTTACTTGCATCATGGTAAACCGATGCCCAATGGAATCTGGTCACATTCCACCAGGGCTGCATCTGCGTCAGCAGCTCTTCTCAGAGGAGTTCCGACCAAAGACATTCTAGAAGCTGCTACTTGGAGCTCTGTTCATACATTTACAAAGTATTATCATTTGCCTCCCTTCTAAGTCCAGGGCAGGCTTTGCCACTGCAGTTCTGCAGGGCATTATAGTTGCTCCTAATGCTGTTTAGTTCCATCCTCAGCCTTGGGATTCTACCCAAATGTCATGTCTGCAACAGTGAAACACTAACATAGTACAGTTGTGTACACTTACCATAAATGTAGATGTTAGTGTATTCACTGTTGCAATCTGGGTTACCCACCCGCCACCCCCCTTGTTTTCTGGAACTTCTTTCCTTCACTATATTTTAAAGCCTTTGTGATATATTTGCTTTTAGATTAAGGTAAGGTTTATGTTACGATTGCCTTTACATATTGCAGTTTATATATTTTTATATATAGATGTGTGTGTAGAAATATATATATATATATATATATATATATATATAATGTGTGTTTTATATATATATATATATATATATATATATATATATATATATATATAATGTGTGTGTTTATATATATATATATATATATATATATATATATATATATATATATGTTATATATATATATATATATATATATGTATATATATATAATATATATATATAATACATATACATATATATATATATATATATATATATATATATATATAGAGAGAGAGAGAGAGAATTGTTTTGCTCCCCATTTGGGGGGCACCTGACATCTGGGGCAAGGGAAACCTGAACAAAATGGCGTCTGCTGCTTGTTTTATACCCCTGACTACCTGATGTCATGGAAGACATATTTATATTTTTCTGTATCTCGTTGGAGCTTTTCTCCCAGACATTTGTTTTTTATGCATCTCTGAGCTTTTCTCCCTGGGCCTCCACTGAAAATGGGCTCTTTTAGGCCTAGTGAACTTATCCCGGTAAACAAATGCAATAAATAAATATAAATCTGAAGTAGTTAACTTCATTTGTCCATCAACCTATGGGTTATCTGATCAGAGCCGGCAGTTTCCAACAGTTAAGGTCCGAGCTCCAAGCTCCTCCCCCTTAACCGTAATTCCCTGCTGTCCCTTCCTGACCTCAGATTTAGTTTGCCGCGGTTCTCTCAGCAGCTTGATTGAGCTTCCAGGTGTGATAGTGTTGGATTTGTGAGAAAATATTTTTTTCCTAATTTAAAAAAAAATGTTTGTGTGTTAGTATAGTTCCCCAGTAGCATTAGTGTTTAGTTTTCCTTTTAGTGTTATTCCCTCCCCCTCGTGTACGCGTTAGGGTGTGTGTTTTGGGGCCTAGCAAGTGTTTCATTTTAGGTATGGCGGAGGCACCCAAAACTTTCTTTTCAAAGTGCGCCAAGTGTGGCCATAAGCTGTCCCGAGCGGATGGCCACACTCTGTGCGTTTTATGCCTTGGGGTTGAACATCTTTCCACCGGCTGCACTATTTGCGCAGCGTTCAACCCCAGGGCCCTCAAGGACCGGAGGTCTAAGCTGATTCTGGCGGGACTTCTGCTCCCGGACTCTGCTTCATCCTCCGGTCCCTCCGTGGCACCTGCCGCGGCTGCATCTTCGCCCCCTGCTATTCCCCTTCCCCTGGCTGTGACTCAACCTCCCACCTTGGGCCAGGAGGAGAGGGAAGCCAGAAAGGAGAAATGCCGGGAAAAGCACCACAAGCAGTGGGCCGAAGCTTCTGCATTGGCCCCGCCAGCCAAACTGGTTTCTCCTCCTAGGGCCTCCGAGTCTTCTCCTTCCAGGGCCGGAGGAGGAGGAGGCTCGGTCACCTTCGAGGTCAGAGGCGGCACTCCCTGCCCACCTCTGTGTCCTCATCAAGGTCTACCTGCAGTATGTCCGATGCAGACTTGGACCGGATGATGCGTAGGTTTCTCCAGGCCCAGCTGCAGATGGGAGTGCTCCTGCCCCCCCCTTCGGGGGGGGGGGCTCAACCCTCTTTTTTGCCCAGATTGCTCCTTCTCCGACCCACTACTGGGGTTCGGAGTTTTCGGAGCTGGGTAGCATCGGAGCCGGGGGACTATCTGCGCCAATGGCACCTTCGAGTCTGTCTGGTCCATTTTCTTCGGATCCGAGAGCTGAGCTTCAGATCCGGAGGTGTCAGTATGGCTTCGGCTCAGTCTCGGTTGGAGCATACTGGCCCTTCACTTCAGATCTGACCATCGGCGCCGGCTCCGATCCCCACGTCTGATCCGAGGGCGGGTCTGCTCTCAGATCCTAGGGAGAGCAGCTCTCCTTCGGCGTTCGATGTGGAGAGGGTTTTGTCGAGGGACTCCAGGCCCCCAGCTTCAGCTACGGCTCTACCCTGCACTCCCCCTCAGACGGGTCCGCCTTCCATCACCCGGCCCCAGGGACAGCCTGCTCAGATGTCCCAGATAGTTCTCTTGTTGGAACAGGATTTGGTTGGTAAGGCCTCTTCGGACAGCCCCCCCGAGGAGGTCCCCCTCAAATGGATGTGCAAGAGGAGGCACTTGGACTCCCCTGAGTCCTTGACAGAGGACACAGATTTGGAGGAAGGGGAAGGTTCTCCAAGGTAACCCCCCCCCCCTCCAAGACGTCTCCTTCAGAGACATCCTGGAGATGCTTCGGATCAGAGGGGGGTGGTCTGTCCCAAAACCTTCCTCTGACTAGTCTGTGTTTCTGGAGGCGTTTGAAGCAGGCCTGTCTACCTCTTGGGTGTCCCCTCCCGCCGATCCCCTGGTAGACCTGATTACTACCAGGGCATGGAAGGAACCGGACATTGGAGCCCATTCCAAAGAGGACGGACAGAATTCTCAGCCCCCCTTCGGACAGGTCATTTTTGGAGCAAGGGAGCCCCGGTAGATGCCATGTTGGTGGCCGCCACCAAAAGGGAACTGGCCCAGGAGAGTTCCTCGGTCCATCCTCCAGACAAGGAGTCTCGGATGATGGACCGTCTGGGGAAGCGGGTGTTCGCTTCAGCCACCTTTTCTGTGAGGTCGCTGAACTATGTCACACATGATATGGCTCCAGCGGGATCTTATCAAAGAATACGCTGGGTCGCCCCCAGAGTCCATGGCGGAGGACAAGAAAGTGTACTTCACCCGAATGGCCACTCTCAAATCTATCTCCAATACCTCTATGTGGCTACTATCCCATTCCACGGAAGGAGCCTCTAGAGCGGGTGTCCTACGGCGACAGGCATGACTCAGTCATTGTGATTTCGCAGAACCCTTTAAGGCGTCGTTCGCAAATGCCTCGTTTGATGGTTCTGCCCTTTTTTGGCAAGACCGTAAGCGACGCACTGGTCCAGAGCGAAAGACTGGAAGACGTTGTCTGCCGTCTGAGTCTGCTTCTCTGCTCCCCTGAGGTCCTTCAGGAACCAAAAGGGACAGAAGAAGATGTGGTTCCGGAAGTCTCCACAGTCCTGTTTCGCTCCAGACCCCTCGTCCTTCAGAGGCAGAGGAGGACAGGGTGGATGCTGCCCTAGAGGCAGAGGGGGCCTGAAGAACTTTGGGTCCAGAGAACCTTTCTCTGATCGGCCCACGCAGCAACCCTGAGGGGTTACCCGACTGCTCCACTCAGGAGGCAGTCGGGGGGCGTTTCTCGTGGCACCTGGCAGCTTGGGAGTCCATTACAACAAATCGCTGGGTGGCTCAGATCATATCCAGAGGCTAGAAGATTCCTGTTCTCAATCCCCCTCTCAGTCCCCGAAGCCTCCCCGATGTCCCACCCAATCAAAGGGAGGCGGCAGCCGAGGAAATACTCCGGCTGCTAAGAAAAAGAGCAATCCAGCACGTCCCCCCAGACCAGTTCGGATCAGGCTTTTACTCCAGGTTCTTCTTTGTGCCAAAAAAGACGCGGGACCTAAGACTAATCCTCGACCTGTCCTTCCTGAACGTGTCAGTAGCCAAAGAAAAGTTCCAGATGGTCACTCTCTTCAATCCATTCTCCCCCTTCTGCAGGAGAACGACTGGATGTGCTCCATAGACCATGGATGCGTACTACCACATTTTGATGGACAGACGATCCAGGAGGTTCCTCCGCTTCCGGCTGGGAGTCTGCCATTACCAGTTCAGGGTCCTTCCCTTTGGTCTCACCACAGCCCCCAGGGTGTTCACCCAAGTGTTATCCATTGTAGAGGCCCACCTGAGACTCCAGGGAATTCAGGTCTTTCCGTACCTGGACGACTGGCTCCTGACCGCCCCCACCAGGCATCTACTTTGCACTGCCAGGGATTATTTTCTCCATCTAGCTCCCCAGCTGGGGATCACGATCAACATCGGAAAATCTTCCCTTCTGCCAACGCAAATTCTAGATTACATCGGAGCCAGATTGAACACCAACCAGCTTCTAGCCTCCTTGACTCCGGACCGGTTACGAACTCTGAAACTCCATCTACTGGCCCTTCTGCAATCCCCAGCTCCCCCTGCGGAATTGGTCCTGAGGGCCCTAGGCTCGATAGCGGCAACCATTCACCTACTACCCATGGCACGCTTAAACATGAGAGTTCTTCAATGGACCTTACAAGTCCAGTGGTCCTTCCTGCTACATCCCCTGAGCTTTCCCGTTCCTCTCAGCAGGGTGTGCAAGAAAGCCCTCTTATGGTGGCTCCAGTCCCCGGACCTCCAGAAAGGGCACCCTTCCTCTAGCCATGGTGACCACGGACGCCTCTCTCCTATGATGTGTGTGGGGGGGCACTGCTTGGGCAGGACCGTCCAAGGCACGTGGAACCATTCGGAGACCTCATTGCATATCAATGTCCTAGAGATGAGAGCGGTGCTTTTGGCGTTGCAAGCACTTCAAAGCCGCCTTCCCTTGGGGACAATTGCGATTCAGACATACATGTTGGTCGTCTGGTATATCAACAAACAAGGAGGAACCAGGTCCTATCCACTTTGTCGGGAGGCCATGAGAGTGTGGGAATGGGCTATGTCCACCAACCACTTTTAGTGATGCACATTCCGGGACAGTCCATTTTGGCAGACAGACTGAGTCGATCCATCCTGTCACCGTACGAGTGGTCTCTGAATCCGAAAGTAGCAAAGCAAATCTTCTCCAAATGGGGTCAACCTCGTTGCGATCTTTTCGCCTCTCCTTCAAACGCAAAGTGCAGCGAATACTTCGCTCTAATTCCCCCACCCGGGGAATCCCCCAGAGACGCTCTGGTGCATGTTTGGCCACTCGGTCTACTCTATGCTTACCCTCCTCTGCCCCTGATGCTCAAATTTTTACAGAAAGCCAGACGGTTGGGGAGCAGAATAATCCTCATTGCCCCATTCTGGCCTCGTCAAGCTTGGTTCCCTTATCTATGGTCTCATCTAGTGAATCCCCCATGGATTCTAGATCCCATTCCGGATCTGATCTCTCACCAGTCAGGCCTGTCAACCCCGAATATGGACAACCTCAAGCTCTCACAGCTTGGTTGATCCAGTTGCATTGATAGCTAGGACTCCCGGTATCTTGTCACCTGTCAAGGCTATTCTAGTAGCCTCTCACAAGCTATCTACTAGAAGAATCTATAATAGTAAATGGAAGCGTTTCTCTATTTGGGCGGAGCATCGGAACTTAGATCCCTTTACAGCTCCGTTGCCAGCAGTACTAGATTTTCTGTCAGGGTTATTCGACCAAGGTGCTAGTTCTTCTACGGTCAAAGTCCAGTTGGCCGCAATCTTATGTTGGCAGTGATCTCGGCACTTTGACTTTATCCAAATTATGTAAGACCTTCCTAAAAGGCACTTTCCTACTAAGACCTCCTGTAAAAGATGCAGTCCCTCCTAGGGATTTAACTCTTGTACTTCAGTCTCTAACAGCTCCACCCTTTGAGCCTGCAACTTCGGTGGATCTGAAATACTTATCTTGGAAGATGGCATTTCTTGTTGCCATAACTTTGGCCAGAAGGGTCTCGGAGCTTCAAGCCCTTTGCGCCAAGCCACCGTATTTAATTTTCCACAAAGATAGTCTCACTCAGACCAACCCCTCCTTTCTGCTCAAAATTGCAACGGAGTCTAATATCCAATTTTACCAGTCTTCCCAAATTGTCAGAACAAAAGTGAATGCAAGTTGCACTCTCTGGACGTACATAGGCAACTGAGATTCTATTTGCACAGGACAGCTGATCACAGGAAATCAGACCAGCTTTTTGTATCCTTTGCCAAGTCCTCTTTGGGAAAACCTGTATCAAAAGTCATTGTCCAGATGGATTTCCCAATGTATTCTTTTGGCATATGAGAGTTCGGGCCGGTCTGCACATAGAGTTCATGCCCATTCTGCTTGATCAATGTCTACCTCTGCGGCTTTTCGATCTAGGGTGTCGTTGGATGACATTTGTTCAGCAGCCAATTGGGCTTCATCTCATACATTTATAAATCATTACGAGTTGGATATTGTTTCCAAAAGGAGAGCATCCTTTGGCTCTGCAGTGCTCCGGAACATCCTTCCATGAGGACCTCCCAAGAATCGGGTAGCTGGGGACTCTGTCCCATAGGCTGATGGACAAATTAAGTCAACTACTTCAGATTTAGAAGTTATGTACTTACCATAATGTTGCATCTGAGTAGGTAAACTTCATTTGTCAGCAACCGTCCCTCTCTCCGTCCCCCTAACCTATATGGATGTTCAAAGGATTCCTGCTGTCATGGCGGATTGTTTCCAGGTTAGAGTAGGGAGGTGGTTCTTGGTATTGTATGGTTTATAGATGAGCAAACTCTATCTGAGGTCAGGAAGGGATAGCAGGGGATTATGGGTAAGGGGGAGGAGCTTGGAGCTCTGATCTTAGCTGTTGGAAGCTGCCTTCTCTGATCCGATAACCCATAGGTTGCTGACAAATGAAGTTTACCTACTCGGATGGAACATTATGGTAAGTACATAACTTGTAAATAAATGAGGAGACTGCAACCGACGCAGGACCCAAGACTTTGATATTCAGGCCGACTGAGGGCAACCTGCCAGCAGATTACCCAAACGTAATGACTGCAACAGTGAATACACTCTAACATCTACAATTATGGTAAATGTACACAACTGTACTTTTTAGAGGCATAGTTCGTGCGTTTTTCTGTTGGTGTCTGGTTTGTCTTCTATATTGTGTGCAGTATCCTACCAATATGTCTAAGGTTACAAAAGAACACAAGCCTTCGGGCATCAAAAAATGCGAGAAGTGTGGATATAAAATGTCTATTACTGATTGTGAGTGTTATCCACCTCTAAGAATCCTGTGCGTTCTGATACGCCTTTAGCCCACACGTTCAAGAGAGGAAGAACAAACAGATTCTGAAGGGATTACGGATACCCTCCTTCGAAGAAGATTTTGAGAGGGCTTCCAGTTCTAAATCCTCTCCCTCTAAAGCAGACAAGACCTCTAAATCAAAAAAACGCTCTCCGGCTCCATTAGTTTTATTGAAGCCGCCAGAGAAAGTTGCCAAGTCTACTTCAGCTTCCTCGGCTCCATTGGCTTCGGGGCTGCAGGAAGTGGGTGAATTGACCAAGTCAACATTGGCTCCCGGTCTCTCTGCTGGTGATGGAGATACTTGTTCGGAGCTGGTCTTCAGTTTCTAGACTGGTTTCTCCTTCTCGTAAGTCTCCTTCTATAAGGGAGATCCAGATCTCTGTCCTTATCCTCTAGGTCCAGGACACTCTGACAATGATGTGGATATAGTGGTACAGACTGCTCCAATCACCGGTGTTGGCCAAATTGTTTGTCTCCAGCCCAATCGGCCCTGGAGCCTGTCACCCATCCATCCTCATATGTTCCTCCTCCGAGCCTTTCTCTGCCTTCGGAGCCAGAGTTTTCAGTTCAGTCTGATGCCTTTGCGTCTGCTCCAGTAGCCCATCCTGGCATCTCTGTTCCGATCTCCACTCCGACCCCGTCTGCTCTGTCTGCAGGGTCCAGGGCTCATAGTTCCTCGGTCAGACCTGAGGGGGAGGTCTCTGGTCGATCTTCGGCTCCAAGCCTCCCGCTCGGTGCTTCGGACCTTATCCCTTCGGCTTCCAGGGCTTCCACGGTTGGTCGTTCTTCTGAGCCGGGGGGGGGGTCAGCTTTCGAGGTCATGTGGAGCGTGCTGGCCAGTTTCTCAGCTGCGTCTGATGGCACCAACACTTTACCCCTTCCAGCACCAGTATCCAGCACCAGTATCAGTTTATCACCCTCTGTACTTGGACAGCGGAGACCCAAGGCCTCAGGATACCTCCATGAGTGGTCCCCAACTTTCTGATCTCCCCAGAGTGTTTGCCTGAGGACCCCCCCCCCCCAGAAGGAGTGTGCAAGAAGAAGCAATTAGACTCCCAGGATGAGTGTATCACTTCAGGTACAGACCTCGAGGATTCAGAGGGGTCCCACCAAGTCGTCCTTTGAAGATCTTTCTCAGATACCCTGGAGGTCTTGAAGCAGAGAGGTGACTGGTCCTCCAAATCTCCCTCTGAGGAGGAGTCTGTTCCTGAAGGCCTTTGGGTCTCAACCCTCTGCCTGTTGGGTTTCTCCCTCGTTCGATGAACTCCTGGATAGTTTGTCGAAGGATGTGGGAAACCCTTGACACTGTGGAACCAGTCCCCAGGAGACCCAACAAGTTTCTGTCCACCCCCGCTGATAAGGAATTTCTCACAAATGGCATTCCAGTAGATGCCATGGTGGTGGCAGCGGCCACCAAGAAGGAACTAGCTGAGACTTCATCTACCGTCCAGCCTCCTAACAAGGAGTTGAGGATCATAGACTGGTATGGGAAGCGTATGTTTGCTTCAGCGGCCTTTACTCTGCGGTCGCTGAACTATTTGTCGCATTTTACACGGCTACAAAGAGATCTCCTAAAAGAGCTTGGAGAGTCTCTGCAGGGTAACGTTTCTGATGCAGTGGCTCAGAAGGGTCAATGCCCAGATGTCTACCCTAAATTCTATTGCTAACTCCTTTATGAGGCTGATCTCTCATGCAGCCGACAGAGCGAGTAGGGCAGCGAGTTCAGCACTCTCTTAGGAGGCACTCCTGGATGCGCCTGTAATTTCGCGGAGACCTTCAAGTCTATGTTCACCAATGCCCCATTTGATGGTTCATCATTGTTAGGAACCAAGGTGAAGGATGCTCACTAGGTGCGAGCAGGAAGGAAAAACCCTGTCTACCATGGGAGTCTGTTTTTCCATGCCTTCTAGATCTTATCCCAAGGGCCAGAAGGGTGGGAAAATGTGGTTCAGAAAGCCGCAGAGGTTTTTTCAAGACTCGCAAAGTGATTCCCCCTCCAGAGGCAGGGGAGGGGGCGGTAACTCGGGTAGACGCTGCCCTAGAGGCAGAGGCCCGCATAACCAGGGGGACCACGATTCCTTTTGCAGTTCCTCCTACCAGCGCTGCTGATGGGAGGCCCAACTGCACTTCTTCAGAGCCAGTCGGGGGTCGCATTTCGCTATACCCAGAAGCCTGGCAAGGCATCACCCAGGATGAGTGGGTATTGAAGATAATTTCCGGAGGATATCGTATTCCCTTCTCTTCTCATCCCCCGCCAACCAAGAGAATCCCAGATGCTCCACCCAGTCAAAGGGATTCCTCGGCTTCAGAAGTTCAAAAGCTGCTAGCAAAAGGAGCCATCCAGCATGTCCCCTCAGACCAGCTCGGATTAGGGACATACTCAAGATTCTTTTTGGTGCCGAAAAGAACAGGGGACCTGAGACCCATCTTGGATCTCAGCCTCTTGAACCTCCATGTAAAAAAGTCCAAGTTCCAAATGGTCACTTTACAGTCTATTCTCCCATTGTTGGGGAAAGAAGTATGGATGTGCTCTATCGACCTCAAGGATGGTTACTACCATGTAAAGATGGACAGGGCATCCAGAAGTCATTTACACTTCTGGCTGGGAGCCAGTCCTTTTCAGTTTCGAGCCCTGCCCTTTGGTCTCGCCACAACCCCCAGGATGTTCACCAAATGTATGGCAGTGGTGACTGCTCACTTGAGACATCAAGGATTTAAAGTGTTTCCGTACCTAGACTGGCTCCTGTCTGCCACCACCAGGCATTTAATACTACAGACCAGGGACGCCACCATTGTGCTGTCAACGATTGGGTATCGCACTAAACTGGGAAAAGTCTGCCTTGTTGCCCTTGCAGCGTGTCACCTTTATAGGCGATGTTAGACGCAATGCAACAACAGGTCTACGCGTTGCTTCCACTGAAAAAGGTGAAGGCAAAAATGGTTCTCAAATTGTTAGGGACAATGGCTGCCACAATTATGGTAGTCCCTCTTGCAAGACTACACATGAGGCTCCTTCAGTGGCTGCTCTTTGCTCACTGGTCCCTACAACACCTTCTGCATCTTATTATGATTGCAGACTAGTGAAAGCAGGATCTACGCTGGTGGCTTCAGACCAGCAATCTCAATGTGGGAAAGCCCTTTGTTCCACCTCTCCAGTTGCCACGGTGACCATGGATGCCTCCCAGATTGGGTGGGAGGGGGGGCAGTATCTCAGCAGGACAGTCCAAGGCACATGGCAAGAGCACGAGATACATTTGCATATCAATGTCTTGGAGATGAGAGCAGTGCTATTAGCGTTGCAAGCACTCCAGAGCTTTCTTCCTCTCGAGACAATTGCAATCCACTCATACAACATGTCGGTGGTATGGTATGGTATTTGAACAAACAGGGGGGAACCAAGTTGTATCCCGTTTGCAGAGAGGCTATTAGAGTGTGGCAGTGGGCAGTGTCTTCCCAACACTTTCTTGTGGCAACGCACATTCTGGGGAATCCAACTTGATTGCTGACAGGTTGAGCAGAGCTATTCTGATGCCTCACGAGTGGTCCCTGAACAAGCAGGTTGCGGAGCAGATTTTCCGCAGATGGGGTCAGCCTTGCTGCAATCTATTTGCCAGTCCCCTCAATACCAAGTACAGCAGCTACTTCACCCTCATCCCCCCCTCAGGGGGAAACACCCAGGGATGCTCTAGTTCACGATTGGCCCTCCGGTCTACTTTATGCCTTTCCACCTGTTCCTCTGATAGCAAAGGTTATTCAGAAAGCACAATTCTTGGGGAGCAGAAAGATTCTGATTTGCTCCAGACTGGCCTCGTCAAATTTGGTTCCCCTTTCTCCATCTCTATCTCATGGACGAACCCTGGATTCTGGATCCACAGCCAGGCATCCCTCTCTTCAGACCCTCCAGTTTTCTTGGGGAGCAGAAAGATTCTGATTTGCTCCAGACTGGCCTCGTCAAATTTGGTTCCCCTTTCTCCATCTCTATCTCATGGACGAACCCTGGATTCTGGATCCACAGCCAGGCATCCCTCTCTTCAGACCCTCCAGTTGACAGTTTGGCTACTCCAGTTCCATCACTAGTCAGGCTTCATTTTCCTCCAGAAGTAGTTCATATTCTGTCTTCTTCCCATAAGCCTTCGACTAGGAAGATTTATTCCAGTAAATGGAAAAGATTCTCCATCTGGGCTCATGAAAGGCCGATTGACCCTTACACTGCACCAATTTCATCAGTTCTGGAATTTCTCTCCATGCTTTTCAGTCAGGGGTCAGCTGCCGCAACAATTATTCAGTTAGCGGCAATCTCCACCTTTCATGTCGCTAATGAACCCAGTCTAATGGCGCATAGACTTTGTAAGGCATTTTTAAAGGTCACTGTAATGCTTCGGCCCCCAGTCTTTGATCCCGTAATGCCATGCGACCTCAGTTTTGTGCTACAGTGTCTCACTTAGTCTCCCTTTGAGCCTGCAGCTACTTGTGACTTGAAATAGTTGTCGTGGAAGACTATCTTTTTGGTAGCCATCACTTCAGCCAGGCGAGTCTCTGAGCTCCAAGCTTTGTCAGTTGGACCTCCTTACTTGGTATTTCATAAGGATAGGGTTTCCCTCGGACCAAATCCTCCTCTTATGCCAAAGGTTGCTTTGGTTATTAACCTCAACCAGTCTATTGAGCTGCCTGTGTTTTTCCCAGAATTTTCTAATAAGGCAGAATTAAAATTCCACCAACTAGATGTTCATATACAATTGCATTTCTGTTTACTTAGAACGAAGGATCTTAGGAAATCAGATCAGCTATGTCTCTTTCCAGACAATAGACTTGGGTCTTCTGTCTCCAAAGTAACTTATCCAGATGGATCTCTAGTTGTATTTCCTTCATTTATGCCTCAAGCTGTAAGGACACGATCAGTGTCTACCTCTACGGCATTTCAGGCCAGGATGTCTATGGATAAATATTTGTGCTGCGGCTACTTGGGCATCTCCTCGCACCTTTATCAGTCACTACAAATTGGATTTGATATCCAGCGGCAGATCTTCCTTTGGTTCCACAGTGCTCAGGAGTATTTTCCACTGAGCCGCCCAAGGTTCAGGTGCTGGGGATGCTGTCCCACGGGTAAGAATGTAGGCGAGATTGGACTACATAACATAAAGAAGTTATGTACTCACCATAACGTTCGATGTATGTAGTCCTTCTCGCCTCACCTTCTTACTTACCCTCCCGCCTTCCACCTCCTGGAGGGCTTAGAGGTTAGTTTTGGTTTCAGTACTCCTTTTGTTGGGCTGATTCTTCCTCTCTGTGTTGTGTGTGTGGGGTATGATTGCCTGAGCTTCCAGCAAATAAGATCTGGGGAAAGGGAGCAGTGCAGGATGGGATGCCTCTTAGCCACGAGCCAATTGAAGACTTCGAGCTAGAGTATGGCAGTCAGAGCAGAGGTTCGGCTTCAAACCCACGGGTAAGAATGTGAGGCGAGATGGACTACATACATCGAACGTTATGGTGAGTACATAACTTGTTAACCGGGAAAGTTGGACTTGGAACAAAGCCAATTTTCAGCTGAGGCCCTGGAAGAAAGGCTCCAGATGCATGTCTTTAATGTGGGAGGAAACCGGAGCACCCGGAGGAAACCCACATGAACGCAGGGAGGATATGCAGACTCTGCACAGAAGGCACCCCAGCCGAGAATCGAACCTGAGAACCTCTTGCTGTGAGGTGACATTGCTACCGCTGCACCACTGTGCCGCAGTTGGGGAATATGTCAAAAATGCTTGTCAGCATACTCATAAAGCACAACTGTCAAAGAATTGGAGTTCATCCTTAACATGGTAACAGCATTGCTTTGTATCATTTTTGTAGAACATCCATTGCTGAGGTGGTGTAAATCAGGGAATGCTCAAGTTCGATCGGGGGTGGGGGTCTTAGTACAGAAAAGCATGTAGTTTAATACAGATTTACGTAATTTCCATATTTTTTTTCGATCTTTGTTGCTTTGGAAATATTATAAACATTAACATTTACATACCAGTATGTTTTGATATTGCATGCATGATGTAAGGTTTTGCATTGTTTAAGGTAATGTGTAATTAAAGTTTCGTTTTGTGTTGCATATTACAGGTGCGCCAAGTTCGTCTCTTCCAGGATGAAGAGATCTATAGTGATCTATATCTTACTGTATGTGAATGGCCTAGCGACAGCTCTAAGATCATAGTTTTTGGCTTTAAGTAAGTACTGTAATTCTGTTCAGGGCAATGACTACAGGTCGAAACTGAATTCTAGTGCTGATTCCCAGATGCCAGTAAAGGTGCTTTAAAGGATCTTTTTCATACAGTTCAAGTTATAAGTCTGCTTTGAAAGTTTACAGTGAAGATGTGGCACCATTGTGACTTTTTCTTTCTTGTCAGGAATGGACCCTCCAAGGGCACAATGTTTGCGAAAGCCCTGATTTTTATGGTGGCAGTTAACGGGTTCTTGTAGAAGGTGTGCAGATTTAAATGGGCTAGCTGAAACTGTTTCAGTATTGTAGTTATGAGCAAAGGGATCTCTGCCCTATGTTGAGCCTGAAAATAGAATCTGACATCTCAGAGCTTAACATTCCAGTGAATGATGGACTTGGCCCCACCTTCCCTCAGTATTGGTACATTGTAGTGTAAAGGCAGTGTGTTATCTTTAGACCTTTTTTTGCTGTGGATATGTGTGCACCATTTTGAGAAAATGTTCAATTTGTCATCTTCCTAGGCCAAAATACATATTGCACTGCGATAAATACAGAAAGTTGTACTCTACTGTTAAGTTCGATATTACTAAGATCTTTGGGTTTAAAGTTCTTTGTTAAGCATTCTGAGGCCTATGCAGTATTTCGCCCCAGTGAAAGAAAGTGGGCGTGCTTGTGGGAAGTAGATTTCCCATTGGGACTACCATGATCAGTGCACATCCTGTCTTGATTTTGAACACACTGTCCCAAGCTGAGAGATAAAGGGGGTCACTTAAGACTGTTGGGAGAAAAGAATTTGCATTGTGTGTGCATATGATGTATAAAAAAGGCCCTGGTTAAACTTATCTTGTAGCAGTGCAGCGCCGGCGACCTGTGAATATCCCACCAAAAAAGGAGTGACCCTAGAACTGGACTGCTCAGTCTGTCCCTGTCTGTGGAGGCACTTTTGCAGCCTTTGGCTGTGACCTTTTGGGGTCTGTAGTGCTGCTCCTGTGCAGACTGGTGTGCCTTCTGTCATGTGCCCTCAGACCAAAACCATACCATTCAGGTGAGCTGTATGCTGGATTGCATCCCATTTGACTTGCAGCAGTGTGTATTGGTTACAGAAGGTTTGGCGATATCACCACCTTGTAGGATAACATTCACGTCTATAAGCTGGCGTGTTAGTGATGCACCTGTTTTTGGACCCTTAGTGGGCTACCACCAAATACTACAGCATCTGAGCTCTACACTCCAGCCACACTTAGGCAGGTCTGCATGATCGTAGTTGCTAAGTGATTGTGCAAAACAGGAACCCATACTTTGCCCAACCTGTGCCTTGGGTCCCCTCTATAAAACTAACTCGCATCTGTGACCACACACACACACAAGGCATATTCTACTGACCGAGGGGATGGATTATAGTTGCCAGTTTTCTTCCCCCTAAGTTTTGTCATCGGCTGAGGACAGTGTTCTCTTGGTCTCCCCTGCAGGCCATCTTATTTGGGGATAGTTTCTCAGTTATGAGAGCGCACTTCAAATGGCAGCCTAAGGAGGATTTTGTTTCCTACCTGGACCTCCCTGAGGCAAGACTCTCCTTAAGCCTGTATCTATTTCTCTAGTAGACGAAGTCTTGCCTGTATGCTTTTTGAAAGTATCTTTAGCACTGAGCATTCCAGTCCCCTCCCCCACCATAAAGAAACCTTAGTGTTTTTATAGGGCAGAGAACCTTCCTATATTGTATACAGAAACCTAGTGGCTGATCCAGATAATGGTGTCCTTGGATTCTGGTAAGGGGAGATAAATTGGTCACAGGGGACTACACACTTTCTAGTGTTTAGAAAATGAGCCGACAGGTTACTTTGGGGTGGGGGAGGCAGTATGCACAATAACAACCCTTGCCTTCTCAGAACTATTAACTATCAAACTCACATGAGTATATATCAGGACAAACTTGAGAGTTCCTGGAACGTGTGGAATGGTGTTTGATGTGTCTTCAATAACTTACCACTTATTCCCAGTCAGCTCCAGACCATAGTGTAGCTTGAGGTATGCACTAAAATTGTGGCTGTGAGTTCTGTAGATGCAGCATTTACAGCTGCTGCTACCAAGCTGTTTAAGGGGCATATGTTGGCTGAGGCCCCAGTCCCTGCCTGAAGATGTCAGTGCAATGTCATAATGCCCCATTGGATAAGGAATGGCTCTTGTGACTCCAGTCACATGCTGTTGTCCATACTGGAAGAAAGAGATGTGAAGGCAGTGCAGTACATAAAGTAGAAATTGTACCCAAAGTAGAGAGAGCAAGTGTAAGAAGGGTCCTTCAAAAAGGACAGCAGAAAGATAAAGGAGGGTCTGGACATGGGGCTCAACTCCAACCAGACAGGAGCTGTGACTGTGCTAGTCTTTGTCTCCTTTGTCTGAAGAGACTAGGCAGATTTGTCCAGTCAATAAAACTAGTCTGACAACATCAGATTGGTGGGTCCTAAAACTTTTTCCAAAAAAAATGTACACACCAATTTGTCCTTTCCAAAAATGCAAGGTGTCTTCCTGCTATACAGAAAATGTCAGGAATGGGTAGTAAAGACCATTACCTCAGATGCTGGCCAGGGCAGTCAGGCATGTGCCCAAAGGATATGAAGCCAGTATTTTTTAGACTTAACATTATTCCTTCTACCAGGAAAAGACCATCCCACAGAGATCCATCCTGGAGCTGTCAAAACCAGTTTCTCTGGTCCCCTAAGTTAAAATAAATTTTAAGGGGTGTCTTCTATCCCTCATAGTTAACCAAGCTTAGAAAGAAATTTGAATGTCCCAAGATTCTTAGTTTCACATCCCTGTCCCTAAAGACTGCAGACTTTACCCAAGTTTGAGGGTTTGCAATGTCATTTGGCTGCTTGCATATCATGCCCTGATAAATGCTCATTGCAGATCTAGGGCATTCATCTAAACTCCTATGACATTAATCTAAAGTCCTATGTAGGCTGTTTCTTTATCCTAGTCCACAGCTTGTGGAAGGTGTAGAGTGGGCCATGGCCTGTCCTGTGAACTGCTTCCAGAAATTACAGCTCCCTGAACTTGCCAGAATTGGATCCAGCTCCAGCCAAGTCAGTAGTCATCTTAAGGGCTCTGCTAGACGCACACCAACAGCTTTCCTACTCCAGGAAAATGTGTAATCATTAAATGCCTTTTAAGATAGGGTTCTGAGGGCAGAAGTTACGGACAGGATTTCCTAAGGGTCTTGGGGATGTTCATCGTGCATACAGCTGCAGTCATCACACTTGGGTTATCCTGCCGTCAGGTGGGTCCTCGGTCGGCTGAATTCCAAAGTCTAGGTCCGGCGTCGGTTGTCGTCGCTTCTTCCCTGACATCAGTGCGGCAGGGGTATAAAAGAGGCAGCCGACGCCATTTTCTTCAGTCTTTCTTGCTGCGCGGTGCCCGAAGCAGAAGCAGTTCGCAAGTGCTGGTCGGCCAGCTCCTGAGATTTATGAACAGTATTTCAGCCGAAGTCTCCTTTAAAGCCAAGTACCCCGTTGGGGAAACTTTTCTTGCCTCAGACCGATGTCAGACAGTTAATTGCATTTCTTGTGGGAAGCAAATACTGCATAAGGATTTTCACTCTTACTGTATACCTTGCTTAGGGCCAGACCACGACGTCTTGGCCTGCCGTTTTTGTGCTAGGTTTAACGAGCGCACTAAGCGCCGGGCGGAGTTCGCCCTTCATTATTTTGGCAAAAAATGTAATTATATCATGTCGTCAGATGCACTGACTCCAGTTTTTGGCAATATACGCAAGGATAAGGACAGACATCCGAGGCCTGCACCGGGTACTGAGATCACGCTTAGGCTGACTACCGGTTCTCGGCGAGGCGCCTACGCAGCCCCTGACTACCGATGAAACTAATTTACCGGCTACTTCAGTACCGGAGGCCGCAGGATCCTCTGTCTCCATTCTCATTGCAGATACCGACACCACTCTTGGCGGGGAAACCGAAAATTTAGCGAGGCCTGCCATCTCTGAAGGCGTTTTCAGGCCTACCACCTCCTCTATTAAATCATTCACTAAATCTAAAGCTGCAATGAAAGTTAATAAACAAGGTCCTCAGACCCTCTCTCAAGGCCCCATGCCTAAAAAACAGATGCTTAAAATGGCTGAGGATTTGATTACTCTCATCAGGGGTTCTCAACCCCCCTCAGACAAAAGACCCAGGTTGGAGGAAGACTACCCTTGCTCAGACCAGGCTTCTATTACCTCAGACCATTCTGAGGACCAGGATTACACCTATTCCCCATTTGAATCCTCTGATGCTGAGGAGTCTATTCCCTCTGTCCCCCCCCCCCCCCCGAGGACTACTCTTTTGGGGAAACCCTGCATACATTGAGAGAGCACTTCCACTGGGAAGGCCAAGATTACTCAGATTCCAAGAAAAGGCTCAGGGAATTTCTACTACTTCCCCAGCATAGGCCCTTGGCTATTCCTTCTGTCTTGGATATTTTGGATGATGTGTACGCAGAAGCCAGTCTTAATCCAGACTCATTACCTCCAGCCCCTGTTAAACCAGACCGATATTACCGGGTTCCTGATTCTCATCAGTTTCTTTATAAAAGCCATACTGCTGACCCAGAAACTATTTCACAGGGTCCCAAGGGAATTAAGGCCTCTACTGCTAAAAACCCTTTCCCCCCACCTTTCTAATGCTCTAGAATCTCTCCCTGAAGGTAAAGTGTATACATCAGCCACTTTAAACATGAGGGCATTAAACTGTCAATTTCATATGTTAAAATACCAACAGTTCTTGCTATCTCAGCTGAAAGGCAAAATGACGCAAACAGAACAACCCGACTTGAAAGAGTTGCAGGATTTGTTGCATGGAGCGGAACAAGTGGGGAAACATACTTTGCAGTGTGGTTTTGATGCTTTAAAGGCCTCGTGTAGAGCTGCTGTCACGGGGTCTGTCATACGTAGACATGCTTGGCTCAGAGCAAACCTTACCAGATCATGTCAAAGCAAAATTATTAGATGCACCACTACAAAAAGATGTATTGTTCGGTGTTGAAGCTGAGGAGGTACTAAAGAAAATGGAGGAAAAAGCGAAATCTATGCAAACAGATTTCTTGCAGGTGCAGCCTCCACGCTTCAGCAGAAACTGGCCTTCATAAAATTGGTCCTTTCCAGCCACGGGCAGACCCCAAAGGGGCAGATACAGACGCCCAAGGGGTAGAGGACAACCTCAAGGATTTTGCAGAGCTAGACAGTGGCAAACACCAGCCCCCAGAGGTGGAGAAGATAGACCACAGTCAATTTGAAAACAGACGCAATGACTTTCCCCTATGCCTGCCAAACAAAGATATAATGGCAGCACCTTTGGGCGGAAAACTGGCCTTATTTTCAAAAAAACTGGCACATTGTTACAAAGGACAAATGGATTCTGGATATTGTAGACAGAGGCTACAGGTGTTCCACTTTCACACCCTTCCAAAAATGAGAGGCATGCCAAACCTGCCACAAAATCAATGGGCAGAGGCACAAAGGCAAATTTCCACTCTCATGGATATGAAAGCAATTCAAGAGGTACCTGCAAAAGAACAAGGTCAAGGTTTTTATTCAAGACTATTTTTGGTACCAGGGAAGGACAAAGATTGGAGACCCATCTTAGACCTATCTATTCTAAACGCATATCTAGAGGTACCAAAATTCAAGATGCTCACATTACAGCAGCTTCTTCCCATGCTGGGCAAGGAGTCTTGGCTGGTAACGTTGGGTCTCAAGGAGGCATACCTGCATGACCCTATCAGACAAGATTGCAGAAGATACCTCAGATTTCTTGCAGGTTCAACCCATTACCAGTTCTCTGCATTGCCCTTTGGCTTATCTACTGCACCCAGAGTGTTTACGAAATGCCTGGCATCAGTAATTGCCTTCTGCAGACAACGAGGAATCCAAATCTACCCATATTTGGACGACTGCCTGATCCAAGCAGACAGAAAGGACCTTCTGTTGCAACATCTGGCGTTTGTAATAAAACTGTTAAACTGCCTGGGGTACACAGTGAACAAAAAGAAATCAAAACTAATACCTTCTCAACAGATAATTTTCGTGGGTGCCAGCTTAAATAAAACAACCCAAATGGCCTACCTCACGCCAGGCAAACAAGGGCAACTGTCTCAATACTTCAGCAAAATGGCAACTTTAACCAGGCTTAACTGTTAGGAAAATCCTGCAGGCTCTGGGGTTCATGGCATCTTGCATCCTACTAATACCATTTGCCTGGCATCAGTAATTGCCTTCTGCAGACAACGAGGAATCCAAATCTACCCATATTTGGACGACTGCCTGATCCAAGCAGACAGAAAGGACCTTCTATTGCAACATCTGGCGTTTGTAATAAAACTGTTAAACTGCCTGGGGTACACAGTGAACAAAAAGAAATCAAAACTAATACCTTCTCAACAGATAATTTTCGTGGGTGCCAGCTTAAATAAAACAACCCAAATGGCCTACCTCACGCTAGGCAAACAAGGGCAACTGTCTCAATACTTCAGCAAAATGGCAACTTTAACCAGGCTTAACTGTTATGAAAATCCTGCAGGCTCTGGGGTTCATGGCATCTTGCATCCTACTAATACCATTTGCAAAGCTGCATATGAGGAAACTACAATGGTACCTAAAAAACCTATGGTCTCAACACAGTCAAAGCTTGGAAACAATTATACCACTCATTCCATGCCTTCAAAAGGAATATTTGTGGTGGGCTCAAGCATGCCAAAGAAACGCAGGTCTTACTTTTTTTTTACTACAAGCAACTCAAATAATCACAACAGACTCCTCAGACTACGCCTGGGGGAGCACACATGGCAGGTCAGTGTATTCAGGGAAAATGGTCCCAAAAAGAGATGCACCTACACATCAACCAAAAGGAGATGCTAGCCGTGCAAAATGCTCTTATGACCTTCAAAGACCTACTGCATCCAGGCCAGCTATTAATAAGGACAGACAACACCACAGTCATGTGGTACATAAACAGGGGGGAATGCATTCATATCCCCTGTGCAGGCAAGCCATGACCCTGTGGAACACAGCACTGGAATTACAAATTCAACTACAGGCACAATTCCTGCCAGGGAAGCACACTGGCAGACAACTTAAGCAGAAATATGACAGACCCACACGAATGGAAGCTGCATCCTCAAGTCTTAAAGATAACTCGGGCATGGGGACAGCCAGACATGGATCTATTTGCTACCCACAGAAATTACCAGTTGAAAAACTTCTGCTCAAGGACCTATCATCCACAGGCCTGGAAAGTTTACGCACTCTTTCAATTGGACAACATTGACAGTCTATGCCTTCCTGCCTCTACCTCTACTGGCCAAAGTCCTATTAAAAACCAGAGCAGAGAGGCCACAAATGATTTTCATTGCTCCAGACTGGCCACGACAGCACTGGTATCCTCTTCTAAAGAGCCTGTCACACTCACCACCGTGGATCCTTCCTCAAGTTCCTCTTCTGTTGTCCCAGCACAACTACAAGACCCTTCACAGCCAGCTCAGAACTCTAAATCTAGCTGCATGGAGAATACCTTAATTTGCCAACAGGCTGTCCTCTCCAAGGAGGTACAGGATGTCATCTTGGAGGCCAGGAGACCCTCTACTAGAAAAACCTGCTCCGCCAAATGGAAACAATTTTGTTCCTGGAATCAAGCAAAGGGTCAGAATCCTTGGGTAATAAATATACCTCCGATTTTACAGTACCTAACTGAGATGTTAAACAGTGGCCTTTCCTTCTCTTCCATCAAGATCCACGCTTCAGCCATTTCAGCACAATACAATACGGATCCTCCTTTATTCTCACATCCTCTATTAAGGCAGTTCCTCAGAGGGGCAAAAAATATAAAACCCCCACGGAAACCACCAGCTCCAGCTTGGGACCTCAACTTCGTATTGAAAAAGCTGACACTGCCTCCTTTTGAGCCGGCTTCTTCAGCAGACCTACAATACTTGTCATGGAAAACAGGCTTCCTTCTGGCTATTACCTCAGCATGCAGGGTTTCGGAGCTACAGGCCCTTATGGCTGTGCAACCATTCATCATTTTCCATCAGGACAGGGTTTCCTTATGAACCAACCCTACCTTCATGCCAAAGGTAGTATCCAGTGTGGCTTTGAATCAGACTATTCACTTACCTACCTTATCCTAATCCACAGAACAAAGGAGAGAGGCTGCTACATTCCTTGGAAATTCACAGGCAACTTCGTTATTATTTGGACAGAACAAAGTCATTCAGAAAATCTGAGCAGCTCTGTGTCCTATGCTACAGGTGCACAAAGAAAGGCTATTTCCAAACAGACTATTTCAAAATGGATAGCCCACTGCATACGCTTTTGTTTTTCATTTCATGGAAAATCAGTGCCTGTATACATCAGATCCCACTCCACCAGGGCTTACAGCTACCTCAGCAGCTTTCCTCAGGGGGGTCCCTACCAAGGACATTTTGTTAGCAGCTACTTGGAGTTCAGTGCACACTTTCTCCAAGCACTACCACCTTCCACTATACTCAAAATCTAGAGCGGGCTTTGCCACAGCAGTCCTGCAGGGCGTTCTAGCCCCTCCTAATTCCACTTAGTACCAGCCACCCTTACTTAGCTTTGGGATTATACCAAAGTCTGATGACTGCAGCTGTATGCACGATAAACATAGTACAGTTTTGTACCTACCATACATGTAGATGTTAGAGTGCGCATACGGCTGCAGTCCCGGTTACCCTGCCTCCATCCCCTCTTAGGACCGGGCTTATGACAAACACCTTTAACATACAACCTATTTGGGGTATTCCTTTATGGTGTATTTGCTTGCAACTACTGTTTTGATTTATCTACTTGTGTATGTTTGCATGACATGTTTTGCCTTACTTTCTGGGGGCACCTGACATCTTGGGCAAGAAAAACTGAAGAAAATGGCGTTTGCTGCCTCTTTTATACCCCTGCCGCACTGACGTCAGGGAAGAAGCGATGACAACCGACGCCGGACCTAGACTTTGGAATTCGGCCGACCGAGGACCCACGTGATGGCAGGATAAACCCAAGTGTGATGACTGCAGCTGTATGCGCACTTGAACATCTACATTTATGGTAGGTACAAAACTGTACTTTCATGGATGCCACCATATTGATCTATTTGCCAAGCTACACATGAGGAAACTGCAATTTATCACTTTTTGATTATTCGAGTATTGATCACACATTGAAAGTATCCTGCCAACAATACCATACGTCTGGCTAACGCAGCGAAGTTTGTGCACTTTCGTCTCTGTATATTTGTACACATCAAATGCAAGAATGCAGAGCAGTATGTAAGGGATGTATAGGTGCGAAAATCCTCTGCTTTCTTGCTGCCAACCTGAATAGTGAGACTGCGCTGTTGCTTCAGTGTGTCGTCTGCACAGCATGTGCTGCTTCCCAGTACACGTGGGTGGATAAATATTCCCATCGGCAACCTTATTTTTTGACTAAATGTTTTATATGTCATCTAGGAGGGGTAAATGTGACTGCAGAATGCAGGTATCTTTTTTAAAGATAGTAACACTAACGGTTAGTTCTGTTTGGGAACTGAGGAGTACAGGAATTAAATCCCCAACTAACATATCCCCAACACTAATCTTAGCTGGCTCCTTACTAACATTTGGTGAGTTGCGTTGCACAGCTAGGCTTGTAAAGGCCCTGGAGAAGAGAGCCTTGTATAAACCTATGAGTAGTAAAGAGCTGATCAGCCCTGCCATTGCTTAGTTCTGTTCAAGTAGAACCTCAGTTCAGCTGTCTTGTGCACAACTAGGAAATGCTGTAGTTCCCCCTTCAATTTGAGGGGAGGATGGTGTGAAGAAAGGATTGGCAGGGGGAGGGGCGGGTTCTGTCTGTGTGTGTGTGAAGCATCAGGAAGAGTTTCTGCACATCAGAATTTACAGTTATGAAATGCATCAGACTTGAGATCTAGCCAACCAAATGGGCAGTCTTCCAAGATGAAATTTGACAAGTGGAAGCAGCTGGCTCAAAAGGGGCAGAGGAATCCTCACAAAATTAAGATCCCATGATATATTTCTTTATTTTTTCTCTCTTGGATGGCCTCAAATGCAAAACATCTTGCATGATGCTTCACTGGCAAGTGGAAGAAGGGGGGGGGGGGTTCCAGAAAATGATACAACTGAAACAAGCTCTTTGAGAGGCATAAGACAGCCCCGTGTTAAATGCATCTGGCAAACAACACTAGAGATGATGTTGCATCCTGTCCTTTATCATACCACCAATGGAAGAACCTTTTCTACTTTGCTATACACGATTCTTGTGATGGATTTCCTTCCCTCTCTGTCATCTGAGACTGTCTGGAATGGATTAGTGCTAGACCTACACAGCCAGTTTTAGTATTCACAAGCTTTGGTGGATGGTTGATCTGATGTTCTTCGTGTTTTGTTTCACTGTTGCAGTCATCACTTGTGGGTTATACCTGCTGGATAGCCCTCAGCTGGCCCAAATACCAGAGTAAAGGGTTTCCCTCCTGTGTCAGCTGTCTGGTGTGTGAGGTTGATGTCAGGTTGTCGGGGCTATAAAATCAGGCAGCAGATGCCATTACATCAGTCTGTCTTGCTGTGGAGCCCAAAGCAGAAGCGGTACGCGAGTGCATCAGTCACCCGTTGCTAGAGTGAAGGAGTAACCATCTAACGCTAAGTACCTCATTGGGGAACCTTTTGCTTTTAACCGATGTCAGAGAAAGTCGATAATTGTCTCTGTTGTGAAAAACAGACCCTACACTGGGATTTCCATAACTGGTGTGTTACTTGCCTAGGCCCAGACCACGACATCCCCAGTTGTCTGTTCTGTGCTTTTTTTAATGCCAGGACTATTAGGAGGAGAGCTGAAATTGTAGCTAGACACTTGCAGGTTCATAGGGTGATACTAGGCTATCTGACCTAGGGCATTTATAAGCCTAGCCAGTGTGTTTGGCTTTCGCCACCCTTTTAGATTAGTTGACTGTGCCTCTGTATAGTAGGTCACAGACGATGGCCCTTTTGAGGTTAGTTTACTGTGCCTCTGTCTAGTAGGGACAGAAGATATCCCAGGTGTAACCCTACGATCTCCCATCCACTCGTCAAGATTTCTCTTTAAGAGGGTCATTGAGGGACACTGCCTAACATGGATTGGGATTTTGTTCCAGAGTGAGAGGAGCCTCTGGGATATGAATCTGTCCCTCCAGCATGTCCTATTTATTTCTGTGCTGAGGTTCAAGTCCCTGGAGCGTGTAGTTCTAAGGGATTTGGATTTCCTGAGGTGGAGCATGTCCATTAATTCTGGGTTGGACATGGCTTTATCTGTCAGGCACAGATCGCCTCCGAGTAGACGGTAAGCAACTGAGTAGAGCTGGAGTTTCTTTAGCCTAACTGCATAGAGCATCTGTTTGAGTCCCTTGATCCTCTTGGTGTGAGGTACTTTTGGGGTCTTTCCAGTTGCTGCAGGTGTCTGGTAAGGTACATCCCAAATGGGGCATTGTATTCAGTTATGGGCCTGATGAGTAGAGGGGCACAGTGACCTCTCTATCTAGATGTGAACCCTTTTGTGATAAGGTGGGCTATATAGAAGGTCTTTCTAACCACTTTAGCAATGTGATTGTCAAAGGAGAGATTGCGATCTACTTGGGTCCCCAAATCACTAATTACTTCCGTACTTAATGGGCTACCACCTATGTGGTAATTTGTGGGCACTTTGTTTTTCCCAAAGGGGATGACTATGCACTTTGGCATTTAGCTTTAGGCCATGGCTCTGGCACCAGTTATCAGTGTCTGTGAGACCCTTTTGGAGGATGCTTGTGTCAGTCGGCGAGTTGATTGGCACCCAGTTTGCAGTCATCTGCGAACTTGGTCAGCCATAGTCCTCCCGTGTTAGCCTGTACCTCAGAGAAATGTATACCGAACGAGAGGTCCCAGGACTGAGCCTTGTGGGGCGCCACTTGTAACTGGTTTAGAGTTAAGCTGGTGAGCTTATTTATGATGCCCGAGTGGGGTATTGTCGAAGGCTTTTGTGAGGTCCAGGTAGGCTTTGTGGACTACCTTCCCTTCATCTATAGCCTTGGTGACTGCTTCAAAGAAGCTGACCAGTTTCAAGAGGCAAGATCTGCCCTTAAAGCCGAATTGGGTAGGATCCAGTGTTTGGAGGTTCCCAATGTCTTTGAGTTCCATGATACGCTCCATAGCTTTGTAGACCAGGCTAGTCAGGCTTATAGGGCAGTTTCCGGGGTCTGTTGTGCCACCACCTTTGTGGAGTGGGACCACTGTTGCTGTATGCCATTCCTTGGGTACATATCCTGTATTAAGGCTGAGATTGAACAGTGACTTTGTGACAGGTGGTCTGCCTTTGGAGGAGTGAGTCTTGGTTTTATTTGGGATAGCACGATCCATGCATTCCTGTAGGTGTCCATAGAATGCGTTTGTAAAAGATTCTGCGGTTTGGGCCGTATTTTCCACTGGCCCGGGGGGCTTTCAAGGATTCCGCCTCAGTTTTGAGAATTGTAAAGTTTGCTTTTGAGAAGTTCTTCACTGTGGTTTCCTTGGCTGGGGGTGGGGATGGGATATGGATGTCCAGTGAGATTAATTTATTGTCAGATCTTACCAATGAGGGATATACCTCTGGTATGGAACATAGAGTCCCCATGTTGGTGATGATCAAGTCCAATATGTTTTCCCCTCTTGTGGGAGTGGTGACTAATTGTTCTATAGCATTTGAGTTTATAAATTCTAGGAACTGAGCGAGAGTGTTGGGGCTTGAGTAGTGCTCCCAGTCTGTTTGGGTAGTTGAAGTCACCCAATATAATGGTGTTTGGAGAGACCTTCATATTTTCCAGTGTTCTCAGGAAAGCCGAGTGGGGTTCCACTATTCCTCACTGTGAAATGGCAGCGGTCAGTCAGGCTGCTATTGATTTTCCCAGAAAAAAAAGATGAAAAGGATAGGCTTCATGAAGTTAGGCCATCTGATGACTCCGATCCGAAGTCAGCTAGCCTACCACCCACTACATTTGCTGAACTCAGTGAGGTGCCTTCGCAGCCCCTGATGCCAGCTGATGATATGTTGCAGGCCTCTACAGAGACCTGTTTGGAGTCTGGTACGCCGCCAGGTCCATCTTCACCTGCCAGCATGTTGGCCTTCAGTCATGCAGTTGGGTCTGGAGCCACTTGTTAGGCACCGGCTTTCGTAGAGATTATTCCAACAACCGCCAGGCAGAGACTGGCGATGGTTAAGCTAACCTTGTATAAGGCCGTGGAATCCACTAGGTCCAAAACCAAGACTACCCCTAAAATGATCCCATCCTAGGGACACAGCCATTCCACCCAGCCTGTCCCACAGTCCCAGCAGTTGCTCAGAATAGCAGAAGATCTAATCACCCTGATAAGAGAAAGCCAGCACACCCAAGCCACCCCAGACAAAAGGAAAAGGGACATTTCCCCAGAGGCCCTTTCTGACCAGGAGACAGAAGAGTCACTTAGTGGAACACTGAAGTGCAGACCTTTGCAGCATTTGAGGATTCAGGTGCTGAGGACCCCACTCCTGCTGCCTCTCCACCTGAGGCGCTCTCCTTTGGGTAAACTTTAAATTGACTCTGGGAACATTCACCGGGAGGCAGAGGACTATGCTTGATCAAAGAGAATGAGAGTTCCTTGACCTGCCACACTATAAACCTCTGGCGATTCCCAATCCTGGATGTGGTGGAGGATGTCTGTCTGGAATCTGCGGTTACCCCGGAGACTCTTCCACCTGTCCCCAGGAAGCCAGACAGATGATATAGGGTACAAGACACTGCAGAAATATATTTTCAAAAACCCTGTAGCTGACACAGAGGTAATTACTCAGGGTCCCAAGAGGGCTAGGGATAGCACCTCTAAAAACCCCATTCCTACTGATTAAGGAGAGCAGACCCTTGGCCAGACTAGTCAAGAAAGTCTACACTTCAGCTACTTTAGCTATTAGAGCTCTGAATTGTCAATTTCATATGCTTACATACCAGCAAAATGTGCTGGAGTTGAGGCAAAAAAATGTCCAACCTACCAGACAGCAGTACAACAAGGGAACTAGCAGATCGTATACAGTCCAGCTCCCAGGTAGCCAAGCAATTCCCTGCATTGTTGCTTTGATGCCTTGGAAGCTTTCAGCAGGGCTGCAATATCTGACTCAGTGATCCATAGGCATGCCTGGTTAAGGTTATTAATTAATAGGTGTATTTAAATGAGGGGAATGGTTGGTTGAAAGCATTATCTGATGAAGTCGAGTCTGATGAAAACATGTTTTAAACAAGTTTGTAACGTTAATAAACTGTGTGGTGCTTGTGGAACCTTATTGTGAGCTTTCTACACTGTTTGGTGCTTCGTGCATACTATTTCCGTCGTGGTGGAAGTTTTCTGGACTGGTTGCTGAAATTTTGTTTATCGTTTTGTCAGCGGTGTCTTACATTGGTTATTGGTATGGAAACTGGTCTAGGTACTTCTACCGACAGGGAGGAACCGGTAGTCAGACGTCTGTCTGACTCAGGAGATTTCCGGCAGCTCACGAGTCCACTAACGCAATTAATAAACCTGCTTACTCCTCTTGGGCAGGGAATGCAGAATATCATTTCCGATCAAAAAGAGGTTTTGAAAGCCGTTAATTCTTGTTTAACGGCTTCTTCTGAAACACATGATTTAAGTGGTAGGAATCGTTTACCCTCACCGGAAGTTACCAGGCGTTCTGTTGAGGTTGTGGGGACTAATTTTCGTAATACACCAGCCATTCTACATGACAATGCTCCAGGGACATCAGTATCAGTTAATTCCGGGGGTTTTGGAGCTTCGGCAGCGCCGACCTCCACCTTCAAGGACTGGGTTCAGCTTAAACCTGCATTCCAATTCACGGAGAACATTCAGCGAAATCTTGGGGATAATCCTAGTTTTCTGGACAGTATGTGTTCTTTGGAAAGTGCCCTATACAGGTACAAGACTCTTGAACTAGATAACATGTATTTGCATGAATGTATTAAACAACATGTGGTACCTAAGGGCTTAGGGGTACACAAGTATCCCAATAATGTTGTTTTTGGAAGTGATTTCCATATGGATTTTGTCAAAACCTTTGATCAGTGTGGCTTTGAGATGGTTAAAGCTATAATTAAGAAGAATGAGATGGAAATCAAAGCTGTGCAGGCTGATGTTTTTAAATGCAATGAATATGTTGTCAATGACCTTATGTTTACTGTTGAAGTTGAAAAGCAAAAATATTTTAATATTAGAAAACAGATCAACACTGTGATGTTGTTATTAATCGCAAATACAAGAAATTACATAGAGATCTTAAGGAATATCAAGAGGGGAGACAATACCCCAATCCTCCTGACTTTAGGAGTAGGTATCCAGTCAGGACAGAACAACAGGGAGGGGGTAGTGACAATACATGACCTATGTCTCCTACACCAGTTCCCCTCTATCAGGAAGTTCATTTAGAAAATTCAGAGGTGGAGGATGGGGATTTTTTTACCCAGGAGGTCCGAACGAATTCGGAATCGGGTCCAACACTTACAAGGGAATCGTTCGACCACATATCAGGAGAACAGGACCAATTTCCGGGGGTGGAAAAGGAACAGGAACCAACGTTGGTAAACGATGGTAGTTTTTCAGTAACACCTATAGGTGAATATTACATGTATACCAAAGACAAATGTCATTTATAATTATAGTGATATTTATGTAACTGATACTTGTTTCTCCTTGTTTACCAAAGGTTTCAAGTTTGTTCCTAGTAAAGGTAGCAACATGGTTAACACTATTTTGGATTTAAAATTGTTTATTCGAAAGGTTAACTTGGAGAACATGTTTGGAGACACCAATGTCGTCCCCGGGTTGACCCTAAAAAACTCCAGTAGTTTCAATCCCCCACTGCACCCCCAACTTAAAAATCTGGAATCCAGGATTGAAAAGAGGATCCGTAGGGAGTTGATTCAGACAAAGTTTACCCCTAATTTGAGTAAGGAAGAGGTAGAACTGTTTGAATTAAGTCACAATCCATCCCTTAGGGTCATGGAACCAGACAAAGGAGGGGGTACGGTATTTATGAATCAAATAGTATATGAAGACAAGATGCATAATATTTTACACAACACTGGCAAATATATTTTAGCATCTATTAATGAGATTCACATTTCATATAAAAAGATTGATTTGGCTTTGCAGGACCTACTGGATCAATAAATCATTGAGATTGATGCATACTCCTACTTGGTTAATCCCAATCCTAGGGTACCCACTATGTTTGGGATACCCAAAGTACATAAAAACATAGAAGATCCTCCCCTTAGACCCATTGTAGCGGCACAAGGGTCTAAAACTCATAACATTTCCAAATTTTTGGATTGGAAGCTCAGTTATGGGGGAGGCAGGGGCATTTACTGAAAGACTCCTGGGAATTCCTAAGAA
The DNA here is from genome assembly GCF_019279795.1 of Protopterus annectens. Taxonomy (NCBI): domain Eukaryota; kingdom Metazoa; phylum Chordata; order Ceratodontiformes; family Protopteridae; genus Protopterus; species Protopterus annectens. The sequence continues at coordinate 19,332,313 of NC_056749.1, forward strand.
AAATTAACATGAATTTATTTGGACCAGATATTTTTTTGACCATAGATGTGGTTGACCTTTTCTCAATTATTCCATCCGAAACAGGTTTAGCTTGGATGGAAGAAGCCCTTTGGGAATGTCCTGGGGTCACCAACAATGATGTTCATTTGGTAACTGAGTTATTGACCTTGGTTTTAGAAAATAATTTCATATATTTTACAGGAGAGTATTTCCAACAGATCACTGGGATATCCATGGGGGCCAATTGTGCTCCCACATATGCAGATCTTGTCTTATCAATATGGGAGAAAAAAATTGTTTTAAATAGTGTATTTTCCAAATATTGGATAAATTATTCCCGGTTTTTGGACGACATTTGCATTTTTTGGGTAGGGCCAGTAGAAAAAATTGATGAATTTATTACTTACATCAATAATACCACTACTTTTTTAAAATTCACCCATGTAATTACATTTGATAGTGTGAATTATTTGGATGTTACACTCAGCAAAGAAACACAAGGGTTTCAGTCCTGTATTTACAGGAAACCCACATTTTCTAATGGTTATATACACTATTCTAGTACACATCCTAGGTTTCAGAAAAGGGGTATTCTGAAAGGGCAATTTGTGAGGGTATCTCGCATGTCTTCCAACGATTTGCAGTTTAGTTTGGAATGTGATAAATTGTCCCTTATGTTTCAGGACAGAGGATACCCTATTGTTTTCATTAATGATAGAAATGAGGTACAGATGGCTCGTTCTACTAGATTTTACCCAATTTTGGGTCAAGAGAACACAGAATGTAGTAATAATAATAAGGAAGTGGTTCCTTCCTTTAATTTAGCCTTTATTACAGAATATAGTGCAAACGCAGGGTACATCCACAAAATTATTGATGAAGAATGGAAAAATTTCCAAGACCTTACAGATTTAAACAACCTTAAGGGCAAAGATGTAAAAACTATATACAGAAAGGGTTTTAACATCAAAAAGTCTTTAGAACAAGAAATTCATGAGGTTTTTTCCAATGGTCAGAGGAAAGGGACATTTAGATGTGGTAGGTGTCCTCAATGTAAACACATAGCAAACACTGATCATATATATCTGGAAAGTAGGAACAGAAAAATCATGTCAAAGAGATTTTACAATTGTAACACCAAGGGGGTGGTATACCTAGCTATTTGCCAGTCTTGCCAAGCATTCTATGTAGGCAAGACGGAACGACATCTAAAAAGGCGTATTTATGAACACCAGTATGAAATACAAAAATGTAACAGCAAAAACGCATTATTCAGGCATACCACTACATGTGATGGGGCTAAGTTCATGTTTTTTGTTTTGGAATCTGTATGTAGGGATGTCCGGGGTGGACCATGGGAAGCCAGGTTGGCCCACAGGGAGACTTATTGGCAAATCTTATTAAATTCTAATAAATTTCCTGGATTAAATGACTTTATTTCTATTGTACCTTATTTAAAGATCAAGGCAGGGAAAATATAATATGAAACCACACTATTTCCCCAGCGTTGTATAAAGAATCTGTTTTTAAGTATTTATGTATTTATGTATTCATTTGGTCAGTTTTGGCACAACATAATTTACATATACAACAATATTAAACATTTTTTATATATTTTTAACACACAAAACAGTACAAAACTTTAATAGATTGAGTATAGGTATGAATATTCATGGAAGTACAAGTTATTTCCCATTTAATAGTAATTCATTGTAAATAGAGAGAGTATACAATATTATTATAATAGTAATATTTAGTAAAAATGTGTTTTAATATTTTATGTATTTAATGTTTTTAAACAAGTCTTTTAGGTTTATATTACACTGACTGTTTGTTTAACCATTAGAATAAATTAATGTGTTCATTATTTAATTAATAGGTGTATTTAAATGAGGGGAATCGTTGGTTGAAAGCATTATCTGATGAAGTCGAGTCGGATGAAAACGTGTTTTAAACAAGTTTGTAATGTTAATAAACTGTGTGGTGCTTGTGGAACCTTATTGTGAGCTTTCTACACTGTTTGGTGCTTCGTGCATACTATTTCCATCGTGGTGGAAGTTTTATGGACTGGTTGCTGAAATTTTGTTTATCGTTTTGTCAGCGGTGTCTTACATTGGTTATATGCCTGGTTAAGAAAACAACCTTTGCCTGACCAGGTAAAGTCCAAACGTTTAGACTTCCCTCTGGACAAGGACCAGATATTTGGATCGAAGGCTGAGGAGGTTATTAAGAAAATGGGAAGACAAGGCCAAGTCCATGCAAGCTGAAGGATTTTCTGTAGGTACAGCCTCCCAGGTTCAGTAGGAACTTTCCCACAAATTTAAATTTCTAGTCTCCCACCAGGACACAAGTGCTCTTCAGCAATTGCATTCTGCTTGCTGTAAGCCATTAGACCTCAGGAATTTGTTTTAAGTGTTCAGATTTGTAAAGTAATACTTTTTTCTCTTGTCTTGGTTGGCTCTGCTCCATTCGCCCTTGCTAACGCTCGGCCTTTCTCCACTCCTCTGCCCTACCCCCTATTCCCTCCTGCCCCCACTACCTCTACATTTATAGTAATTAATCACAGCCACACCCACAGCTCACCCTCCCATCACCTCATGCAATCACAGCTCCTCAAGTCATATCACATTATACCACACCAACTTGCTCCACGCAAAATACTTCCAGTCACTCTCATTCCCACTAGGCATTTTTTTACATCACCCACACTACTTCCCCATCCACATACAGTGCAACCCTATAATTCCTATTCAGACCCCCCACCTAGAAACAACTTAAACTTTATAACCATGACTATCACACAACTAAGTCTAGTCCGTCTTCTCATAACTTGTGGTGTTGTAAAGAATTATCACACTAGCAATATCCCTAAACTTAGTAGCACAACACTGCATTATGCACTCTTATACAGACACCACACATTATAATATATGCCCACAGTTATTCAAGAACTACATAACTGACAAATTCAGAACTAAACACATATGTTGTCTTTCCCACTCCAAAAAAACATAATACTTTCTCACACTCCTCACCAAACTCCAGCATCTGTATAACCATTTTAACTCCAGGCTCACCATAAGTGGGGATATCCACCCCAACCCAGGCCCAAATCCATCCTGTCCAGCACAAATGTCAGAACATAACACCCCCACTATCTTCATCCCTGGGCAAATCAACAGCAGCAGCAAAACCAAGCATCTTTTAATGCTAAATATCAATATTAGAAGCCTCAAAAATAAAATACCTGAACTCCAGGCCACAATAGCACACTACTCCCTAGACATAGTTGCTTTAACAGAAACCTGGCTAAATAAAAACATAATCTAGAGCACTCTATGATAGTTTTCCGTCTTACTCCCAAACACTGGCTAATCTACAATGTATGTACTGTACCTGTGCACTATGTATATATTCTACCTATGCTCCAAATTTCAGCTGTACACCACAAATCTATTAATTACCTTTATTTTTAAAATTTTTGTTCTCTCCACTGTAACTGTTTATGTGCTGCATACCACTGTAAAAACATGTCTCTTGTAATTTGTGTGTATACTGATCATGTCTAAATAACTAAACGTGTCTTGTAATTTTTCTTTGTGGAGCTTTTCTCCCCGGGCCTCTGCTAAAAAAAAAGGGCCTTTTTGGCTCGGACACCCCCGGTTAACAAATGTAAAATAAATAAAGCATTGGTCCTTTCCTATCCAAACAAAACCTGTCCAGAGAAAGGAGCGCAAGGACAGACCTTCCAGGCACAAGTCCCAAACCCAGCAGAGTCCCAGGCAATGGACCACTGCAATGCCTAGGCAAGGGAGTTCTAAGCCCACACACTTCTCCAAGGACCAAGGACTCGCAATGACTCCCCCCCCCCCCCTCAGAGACTAGGAGGAAGACTTTCCCTCTTCCTACAGAATTGGCAGGCTATTGCCTCAGATCTGTGGGTCCTAAAAATTACCAACGGGTACAGTTTCTCTTTCAAAGAAAACCCCAGATATTCAGGCTTCCCAAACATGCCAGCAAATCAGAGAGCAGAAGCTATCCGATCCAAAAACAGTATGCCTAAGGCGCCGTGGAACCTGTACCAAAAGTGCAGGCTGTTCTCAACCTATCCACTCTCAATCTGTCTCTCTTGGTTCTAAAAGTCAAAATGCTGACCTTTTAAAAACTGTTGCCAATGCTGATGCCTCATGCTTGGCTAGTGGCCATAGATCTGAAGGATTTCTACCTCCGTATCCCCATAAGGACATCCTGCAGGAGTAACCTTTCCCTGATCACGTCAAGTCTAAACTTATTGATGCATCCCTAGATAAGGAACGCCTGTTGGAGGAAAAAGCAGAAGAGGTGCTTAAAATGATGGAAGACTAAGCAAAATCTATGCAAACAGTAACAGATTTTAAGTTCAACCTCTCTGATTCAGCAGAAACTTTCCTTCTAAGCACTTTGCCTTCCCTGCACCTAGCAGACAGGGCCAAGGTAAGCCCCACAGGAACAGGCCATCCAGGCCCCTCTCCCAGGGCCAGCAAAGAAGCAAACAATGGGCCACTTCCATCTCTAAGGCAGGGAGTTTTAAGTCGAGCTTCTGTGGCATGCACTCGGTGACTCTCCCTCCCCCTCTGCCCTCCTTTCACTCATGAAAAACTAGGAGGAAGGCTCACCCTCTTCAAGGACAATTGGGTCTCTATAACAAGGACTGATGGGTCGTAATTAATTTCTCGGGGATACAGGTTCTCCTTCAGCGAACTCCCTAGTCTAAGATGGTACCCAGACCTCCCCTAAACCAGTGGGCAGAGGCATTGAAACGGGTCCAAATTCTAATATCCCAGGGGCCAGGATCAAGCAGGAAAAGGTTTTTACTCCAGACTATTCCTTGCTCCCAGAAAAGAGGGCACTTGTCACCCCATCCTGGATCTAGCCAAACTGAACACTACTTGGTGGTCCCCAGATTCAAAATGCTAACCTTGCAGCAGATCCTGGCTATGCTCTCACAAAATGCCTGGCTTGTGACACTAGACCTAAAAGATGACCACCTCCACATCCCCATCAGGAAATCGTGCAGAAAAGTCCTGCGCTTCAGAGCAGACTGTCAACACTTTCAGTTCTCTGTACTGCCCTTTGGCTTATCTACTGCTCCCAGAGTATTCACCAAATGCTTGGCCCTGGCTATAACATTTTGCAGACAGAGAAATATATAGATTTACCCTTACCTGGACAACTGCCTCATTCAGGCAGAGTGCAAAGAAAAGTTGCTGTAGGACCTTTTCTTTGTCAAGTCACTCCTTAACTTCCCTATGGTTCACCATCAACAAGAGAAAATCAAAGCAAAACCCCATCAGAAAAATTGTTTTCCTGGGAGCTGTGCTAGACATAGCAACCCAAATGGCCTTCCTATCCCCAAAAAGGCAGAGCCTCCTGCCTCTCTACTTCACCCAGCTGGCTTCCAGAAGTCACCTCACTGTGAGGAAGTTCCTACAAGCCCGGGGATACATGGCAATTTGCATCCTTTTCATCCCTCTCGCCAGGCTTCACATGAGAAAACTTCAGTGGTACTTGAACCTTTGATATCAGCACTCAGTCCCTAGCGACTACTCTCCCTCTGATCCCTTGTATAAGGGCCAAATATCTGTGATGGGCAGAGGTCTGTGCCATGTACAAGGGTCTTCCCTTCATCCTCCTCCCTTCTGGCCAGACCATCGCCACCAACATTGCTTGGGGCGCTCACCTAGGCAGGTGTACCCAAGGCCTTTGGAATGCCCAGCAGCTTCACTTTCACATCAGCCAGAAAGAAATGATGGCAGTGCAAAAGCCTCTGACTTCCTTCCAACCCCATCTCAGGCCAGGGGTCCTCCTTATAAAAACAGACAACACAGTAATGTGGTACATCAAGCAGAGTGGCACCCATTCTTACCCCCTGTGCAGGTTAGCCATGAGTGTCTACCTCCATGGAGCTACATCTAATTCCCCAATACTTACCAAGGATCAACAACACACTGGTGGACCACCTAAGCAGAAACTTAGTGGACCCCCATGAATGGCAGCTCCACAGAGATCTTTCTGCAAATCACCCAGGAGTGGGGACCTCAGAAGTGGACCTTTTTGCCTTGCACCTCAACCACCAGCTGCACAAGTTCTCTACCAGGGAGCATCACCTCTTAGCATGGAAAGTGGATGCCTTGACGTTCCCCTAGAGCTCTTTGTGTACGCATACCTTCCTCTGCCCCTTACTCCCAAAGTTCTGATTAGATTAAGAGAGGAGAGGCCAAACGCCATCCTCATTGCTCCAGATTGGTCCAGACAGCATTGGTATCCCTTATTACGCAGTCTGACCTTACAGACCCCAAAACTGCTTCCCTGATGACAGACCTCTTGACCCAGGAGGGGGGGAGGTACTGCACCCAGACTTAAGGACTCTCAAACTTTCAGCATGGCTTATACACTAAAAACTAGCAAGGAGTCCCTGTTAAGCAAACAGGTCCTGGACATCATCAGAGGCCAGAAGGCTCAGCACAAGAAAATTGTATGTAGGAAAATGGAAAAGATTCTGCTCCTGGAAACTATCAAAAGGGAGCAGTACCTCCCAACCTTCCATCCCTTTCATCCTAGGTTACCTAGCAAGAGTTGCTCAATAGTGGCCTCTTTCTCCTATTAAAATCCATGCCTCTGCCATCTCTGCCCATTATGATTCAGACCCACCCACTCTTCTATCATCCTTTGATTAAGCAATTCCTCAGAGGGGTATCTAATGTCAGCCCTCCCAGAAGGCCTCCGACGCCACTCTTTGACCTGAATTGTTTGAAAAACTATCCTTGCCTCTTTTTAAACCTGCCGCTTCAACAGAATTGAAATGCCTCTTGTGGAAGACTGCCTTCCTACTAGCCATCACCTCAGCCAGAAGGGTCACTAACTTCAAGCTGTCATGGCTGTCGAGACCTTCATCATTTTCCATGCAGACAGTCTCCCTGAAGACTAACCCCTCTTTTATGCCCAAGGTGGTATCTGATGTGACCCTTAACCAGGCCGTACACCTTCCCACCTTCTTTCCAAACCATCAAAACAAGGGAGAAAGAATTCTACACTCACTAGACATGCACAGACAACTCTGATACTATCTGGACTGTACTAAGCCATTCAGAAACACAGACCAGCGTCTTGTAAGCTTTTCCCCCAGGGACAGAGGGGAAGCCCTTCTCCAGACCATATCCAAATGGATTTCACTCTATCCATTTTTGCTACAGACCACATGGAGAAACCATCCCAAAGTCTGTCCGTACCCACTCCCTTCAGTCAGCCTCCACTTCCACTGCCTTCCTCAGAGGAGTACCTACCAGGGATATCTTGGAAGTGGCCACCTGGACCTCTGTCCATACCTTACAAAGCATTACCTCCTACCTCTCTGTCTAGGGCAGGATTTGGCTCTGCAATTTTGCAAGGCCTTTTGACCCATACCTAGGACTCATCCTATCCTTCCACTCTTTTCCTCAGCTTTGGGAATCCTCCCAGAGGTGATGACTGCAACAGTGAAACACTAAGAACATAGTACAGTTGTGTACACTTGCTATAAATGTAGATGTTTGAGTGTATTCACTTTTGCAGACATGGTTTCCCTCCCTCCATCCCCCATTTAACATCCCCTAGGAGGATGCAAACTTCTCAAGGTGGCTTTTAACCACCAGGACCATTTCTGTCTCTTCCCTTGTGCTTCTGACTGGTTAGGGCAAGAAAAACTGATGTAATGACATCTGCTGCCTTGCTTTGTAGCACTGACTATCTGATGTCAGACTACAGGTGACTGCAGCCAGCACACAAAAATATTGACTCTGGTATTTGGGCTGACCGAGGGCTACCACAGAAGGTATGACCCACAAGTGACTGCAACAGTGAATACACTCCTTAACATCTACATTTATGGCAATTGTACACAACTGTACTTTCCTTAGAGGGGTAGCCCACATCGGACCACTTAGGCCATCTGCTCCTGCATGGGATCTAAACTTTGTCCTGGAAAAACTAACTTTGCCTCCCTTTGAGCCAGCTGCTTCAGCAGACCTGAAGTACCTTTCTTGGAAAACTGCCTTCCTGCTGGCCATCACCTCACCCAGGAGAGATGTTCTTCATCTCACATTGCTGCAGTCATAACTTATGGGTAGTCCGCTGTCCTCGGTAGGCCCGAATACCAAAGTATTAGGCTGACGTCAGTCATGGGCGCTCAGATCTGACGTCAGAGTGTCAAGGTATTAAAGCGCATGACCGACGTCATTTCCTCAGTCTTTTTTGCCGCATGGTCCGAAGCAGAAGCAGCGTTTGCAAGTGCCGTTCGGCGTTCTGAAATTTTCGTATTCTGAGTTTCAGACCGAAACCAAGTTGGCTAAGTACCCCGTTGGGGAATATTTTTGTTTTTTCTTGCCTCAGTTACTTCCGGATGTCAGAAAAAGTGAATAATTGTATTTCTTGTGGGAAACAGATACCGCATAGGGATTACCACTCTCTTTGTATTCCTTGTTTGGGACCGAGCACGTAGTAGGGTGTCGCTTTTGTGCTAGGTTTAATAAGCGCACCATTAAACGTAGGCTAGATTGTGCTAGGCTTGTCTTCGGTAAGCGGTGTAATTACAATATGCAGTCGGATCCGCCGCCCGCTACCGCGAAGAAGTGCAAAGATAAATCTTTAAAGTCCAAACAGGATGACTCGTCCGTTCCGGACGCCGGTTCTTTAGACACTACGGTGGATTTGGTTGATCCGGCCGAAGTTTCAACTGAGTCTCAGGGGGAGACGTTGGTTTTGCAAGATGTGGCCTCTCGGGAGTCAGGTCAAGCTGAGGGGGCCTCTCAGGTTACTGTTCTCCCTTCTTTGCCTAAGGTGGTTAGGCCTTCTCCTTCTGCCACTAAGGTGCCCTCCAAAGGCAGGCCTGGTTTGCCTTCCACAGGTGTCAATCCTAGCTCTGCAGGTTCGGTGCCTAAAAAACATATGCTTAAAATGGCAGAAGATTTAATTACTTTAATCAGGGGTTCTATGCCCCCTCCTGATAAGAGGCCTAGGGTGGAGCCAGAAATGGAAAGTTTGGAGCAGGCTTCAGATTACTCAGTCTTCGGCTGAAGACATTCAGGATTTTCCTCCTTATTCTGATTCAGACGCAGAGGATTCCACTCCTTCTGCTTCTCCTCCAGAGGATTTTTCTTTTTCAGAAACCCTGCATTCCATGAGGGAGCATTTTAAATGGGAAGGTCAGGATTTCTCAGATTCCAGGAAGAGGCTTAGGGATTTTTTGTTTTTACCACAGCATAGGCCCTTGGCTATATCTCCTGTTTTGGATGTTGTTCAAGACGTTTTCTCTGAGGCTTCCCTTAATCCAGACTCTTTGCCTCCTGCGCCAGTTAAGCCAGATAGGTATTAGAGTGCCTGAGGCTCATAAATATCTGTATAAAAGCCCTAGGGCCGATCCAGAAACTATTAGCCAGGGACCTAAGGGTGTCAGGGTTTCTGTTGTAAAGAATCCAGTTCCTTTGGATAAGGAGGCTAGAGCTTTGGAAAGGTGGGGTAAGAAAGTGTATACCTCCTCCACTTTAGCAATGAGGGCTTTGAATTGCCAGTTTCATATGTTGAAGTACCAGAATTTTCTCCTTACTCAGTTAAAATCTAAAATGGATGCTTTGGCAGAGGGCATAGAGTGTAAAGAATTACAGGATTTGGTACATGCCTCTGATCAGGTGGGTAAGCATGCTTTGCAGTGTGGGTTTGATGCTTTGCAGGCTTCCTCCAGGGTGGCTGCCACTGGTTCAGTTATTCGCAGGCACGCCTGGCTTAAGGATCAGAATTTGTCAGAGCATGTTAAAGCTAGGATTTTAGATGCTCCTTTGCAGTCTGAAGTTTTGTTTGGTTCTCCTGTGGAGTCTGTCTTGAAAAAAAATGGAAGACAAGGCTAAGTCTATGCAGACTGTTAAAGATTTTTTGCAGGTGCAGCCCCCTAAGTTTAGCAGGAACTGGCCTGCTAAGGGTTGGACTTACCCTTCTGATTCACAGTCTAGGGGTAGATCTAGACGTGGTAGGGGCAGAGCTCAGAGTTCTTTCAGGCCTAGGCCGTGGAGTTCACCAGCACAATCTACAGGTGAGGGCAGGGGCCAGTCCTTTCGTAAACAGGCCCAATGACCTGCATCTTCAGCTGCCAGATCCTTCCTGTCTGGCAGCTCCTTTGGGAGGAAAGTTGGCACTCTTCAAGCAAAATTGGTTTCTAGTCACCCAGGACAGATGGGTGTTGGACATTATAGACCGAGGCTACAAGTTTTATTTCCACACATTGCCTCCTTTCAAAGGCATGCCAGACGTTCCTCCTCAGCAAAGGGTAGAGGCTCACAAACAGATTTCTTTACTTCTTCAAATGGGGGCTATACAGCAGGTCCCTCTGTCAGAAGTGGGCCTCGGATTTTACTCTCGCCTATTTCTTGTACCAAAGAAAGGAAACACTTTGAGATCCAGAGTTACCATCCAGTGATCTTTGCCCAACAGAGGCAGAAGTTGTTGCAACGTCAACATTTTGAATTTTGGAATGTCCAGATATGTGTTGAGGATAGATAAATCCAAGATTGGCCTCCAAGAGGCTTATCTTCATGTTCCTATCGGGCTCAGTTGCAGGAGATTCCTGCGTTTTCGGGCTGGGACTTTACATTATCAGTTCTCTGCATTGCCCTTTGGCTTATCTACTGCGCCCAGGGTATTCACAAAAGTTCTGGCTCCAGTGATAGCCTTCTTCAGGTTAAGAGGAATACAAATTTATCCTTACTTGGACGATTGCCTGATTCTTGCTCAAGACAAGCACAAGCTTCTTCACCATCTGCAGTATGTTATGACAGTGTTAAGGTGCCTAGGGTGTTCTGTGAACGAAACAAAGTCCAGTCTAGTACCCTCTCAGGAAATGTGCTTTCTGGGTGTGAGACTGAATACAGCTTCCCAGATGGCCTTTTTGACCCTGGACAAGCAAAAGAATCTTACACTTTACTTCCATCAATTGTCTCTACGGTCCAGGCTGACTGCAAGGACAGTCCTTCAAGCCTTGGGGTTCATGGCATCTTGTATTCTGGTGCTTCCCAATGCCAAACTGCATATGAGGAAGCTACAATGGTATCTCAAAAATGTATGGACACAACACTGCCAAGATCTGGACACTGTCATTCAGATAATACCTTGCATTCAAAAGGAATTTTTGTGGTGGGCTCAGGAATGTCACCTAAACAAGGGACTCTCTGTGACCCGACCAGAGGCGAGTCAGATTTTAACGAAGGATGCCTCGGACAAGGCCTGGGGAGCACACCTCAATGGAAAATGGGTTCAAGACACGTGGTCTGCCAGACTTCAACATTTACATATCAACTTGAAGGAAATGTTAGCAGTCCAGTTTGCATTGATGGCTTTCAAGGATTTACTTCTCCCAGGGCAGGTGTTGATTCAAACAGACAACACAACTGTCATGTGGTACATCAACAAGCAAGGGGGAACCCATTCGTACCCTCTTTGCAGGCAAGCTATGATTTTGTGGGAGACTGCTCTGTTTGCAACTCACTCTTCAAGCAAGGTTTCTGCCAGGAGCACAGAACTCCTTAGCAGATGTTTTGAGCAGACGGATAGTGGATCCCCACGAGTGGAAATTGGATCCTCATGTATTTCGACAGTTGACAATGATATGGGGACTCCAGACATAGATCTGTTCGCTTCTCCACTAAATTTCCAGGTGCCAAAGTTTTGCACAAAGATGTTTCATCCCACAGCTTGGAAAGTGGATGCTCTATCATTCAGTTGGAGCAATCTTCACGTCTATGCCTTTCCGCCTCTGCCTCTTCTTCCAAAGGTTCTCTTGAAGGTCAGACAAGACAAGCCCTCCATGATTCTAATAGCTCCAGACTGGCCTCGACAGCACTGGTACCCTCTGCTGAGGAGTTTAGTACGGGAACCTCCTTACCCTTTGCCTTTGATTCCACACCTTTTGACTCAGGAGGGCAATAATTTCCTCAATGTCAGGATTCAGTCCCTGCATCTAACAGACTGGCATATTCTGTTCTAGAACCTGGGGGGTCGCAGCTTCCTCAACAAGTTTTGAATATTATTTTGGAGGCCAGGAGGCCTAGTACAAGGAAAGTTTATGCTGATAAATGGAGGAGATTTTTTATTTGGAGCAAAGCAAAGAGCTTTGATGTTTCCAGGCCTGATTTGAGTGTTTCTCTTAAATATCTTACAGAATTATTGGACAAGGGTTTGTCTTTCTCCTCTATAAAAGTTCATGCTGCAGCCATTTCTGCTCACTATGACTGTGATCCACCATTATTCTCGCATCCTTTGTTTAAGCAATTCCTTAGGGGGGCAAAGAACATAAGACCCCCGCGTAGAGCTCCTACTCCTGCTTGGGATCTCAATTTTGTGTTGGAAAAACTTACTTTACCTCCTTTTGAACCTACAGCTACAGCTGAGTTAAAGTTTTTGTCTTGGAAGACTGCTTTTTTGTTGGCCATTACGTCTGCTAGAAGGGTTTCTGAATTACAGGCTCTAATGGCAGTTGAACCATTCCTAATTTTTCATAAGGACAGGGTATCTCTGCACTAACCCTACTTTCATGCCTAAAGTGGTTTCAAATGTGGCCTTGAACCAATCTATTCATTTGCCTACTTTTTATGCAGATCCCCAAAATAAAGGGGAGAAAATTTTGCACACTTTGGATATTCACAGGCAGTTGCGTTATTATTTGAGCAAGACTAAAGGGTTCAGACAGTCTCAGCAGTAGTTTGTTTCTTTTGCTTTGGGTTCTCAGGGGAAACCTGTTTCAAAACAAACTATTTCTAAGTGGATTGGCTTTTGTATTGCTTTTTGTTATTCTCACCATGGTAAGGAGATTCCAGCTGGAATCAGGCCTCACTCCACTAGGGCTACTGCCACTTCTACTGCTTTTTTAAGGGGGGTAGCTACTAAAGATATTTTGGAAGCAGCTACTTGGAGTTCAGTGCACACTTTTTCTAAACATTACCATCTTCCTCTTTATTCCAAATCTAGGGCTGGATTTGCCACTGCAATCTTGCAGGGCATTTTGGCAGCCCCCAATGCTTTATGATTTTGCCAGCCTCCCTTTACCTCTGCTTTGGGATTCTACCCATAAGTTATGACTGCAGCAATGTGAGATGAAGAACATAGTACAGATGTTCTTCATCTCACATTGCTGCAGTCCTAACACTTGGGTAGTCCGCTGTCCCTCGGTCGGCCCGAATATCAGAGTATAAGGCTGACGTCGGTCAAGGCGCATTTGACATCAGAACGTCAGGGTACAAATGCGCATGACCGTCATATCCTCAGTCTTTTTTGCCGCATGGTCCGATGCAGAAGCAGTGTTGCAAGTGCCGTTCGGCGTTCTGAAATTTTTCGAATTCGGAGTTTCAGACCGAAGTCAGAGTTGGTTAAGTACCCCGTTGGGGAATATTTTGGTTTTTTCTTGCCTCAGTGGTTTACCGGATGTCAGAAAAAGTGAATAACTGTATTTCTTGTGGGAAACAGATTCCGCATAGGGACTACCACAATTTGTGTATACCTTGTTTGGGACCTGAGCACGGCGTTGTTGGGTGTCGCTTTTGTGCTAGGTTTAATAAACGCACTATAAAGCGAAGGTTGGATTGTGCCAGGTTGGTCTTTGGGAAGCGGTGCAATTACAATATGCCGTCGGATGCTCCGGCGCCGGCTTCCTCAAAGAAGCGCAAGGACAAGGCAGTTAAAACTAGGTTAGAGTCGTCGTCCGAACCGGACGCCGGTTCTTTAGAGGCGTCAGGGGAACCGGTGGTTCCGACGGAGGCCTCTCTGGAGTCCCAGGGAGAAACTTTGATTTTACAGGATGTGGCCTCCCAGGAGGCAGGTCAGGCTACAGGGGCTTCTCAGATTACTTTACTCCCCTCCCTTCCTAAGGTGTCTAGGCCCTCTCTTTCTGCTTCCAAGGCTTCTCCCAGAGGCAGGTCTAGTTTAGCTGCTGTGGGTGTCACTCCTAGTTCTTCAGGTTCTGTGCCCAAGAAGCACATGCTTAAGATGGCAGAAGATTTAATTACTTTAATTAGAGGCTCTATGCCCCCTCCTGATAAGAGGCCTAGGATGGAGCCAGTGTTGGGGGATTATGAGCAGGCTTCGGATGCGTCTGAGTCTTCGGCTGAAGACTTGCAGGAGTATTCTCATTATTCTGATTCTGATGTTGATGATTCTACTCCTTCTGCTTCTCCTCCTGAGGATTTTTCTTTTTCAGAGACCCTTCACTCCATGAGAGAGCACTTTAAATGGGAAGGTCAGGACTTCTGACTCCAGGAAAAGGCTTAGGGAATTTTTGTTTTTACCCCAGCATAGGCCTTTGGCTATACCTCCTGTTTTGACTGTGGTGGAAGATGTGTTTGCAGAGGCTTCTCTTAATCCTGATTCTTTGCCTCCTGCTCCTGTTAAACCAGATAGGTATTACAGGGTGCCTGAAGCTCATAAGTATCTTTTTAAGAGTCCTAGGGCTGACCCAGAAACTGTTAGCCAGGGGCCTAAGGGTGTTAAGGCTTCTGTTGTCAAGAATCCGGTTCCTGCAGATAGAGGCCAGGGCCTTGGATAGATGGGGAAAGAAAGTTTATACTTCTTCCACCCTAGCCATGAGAGCTTTGAATTGCCAGTTTCACATGTTAAAATATCAAAATTATCTGCTTTCACAGTTGAAATCTAAGGTTGATGCTCTGGCGGAAGGTATTGATTGTAAAGAGTTACAAGATTTAGTGCATGTTTCTGAACAGGTGGGTAAGCGTTCTTTGCAATGTGGTTTTGATGCTGTACAAGCCTCCTCTAGGGTGGCTGCCACTGGGTCAGTTCTTCGCAGGCATGCCTGGCTGAGGGATCAAAATTTATCTGACCATGTTAAAACTAGGATTTTGGATGCCCCTTTGCAATCTGATGTCTTGTTTGGTTCTCCTGTTGAGGCAGTTTTAAAGAAAATGGAAGACAAGGCTAAGTCTATGCAGACTGTTAAAGATTTTTTGCAGGTTCAGCCTCCAAAGTTTAGTAGAAATTGGCCTACTAAGGGGTGGACGTATCCTTCTTATGATTCCCAGTCTAGGGGTAGATCTAGACGTGGCAGGGGCAGAGGTCAGGGCTCTTTCAGGCCTAGAACTGGGGGTTCTCCTGCACAGTCTTCGGTGAGGGCAGGGGTCAGTCCTTTCGTAAACAGACCCAATGACCTACCTTTTCAGCTGCCAGAACCTTCTCGCCTGGCAGCACCTTTGGGAGGAAGGTTGGCACTTTTCAAAGAGAATTGGAGTTTGATTACCCAAGACAGATGGGTGTTGGATATCATACATCACGGGTACAGGTTTTATTTCCATACCTTGCCTCCTTTCAAAGGCATGCCAGACATTCCTCCTCAACAAAGAATAGAGGCTCACAAGCAAATTTCTCTGTTACTCCAAATAGGGGCCATACAGCCGGTTCCTATGCCAGAAAGGGGCCTAGGATTTTATTCTCGCCTGTTCCTTGTACCAAAAAAGGGGAACACGTGGAGACCAATTTTGGATTTATCTATCCTCAACACTTATCTGGACATTCCCAAGTTCAAAATGTTGACGTTACAACAACTTTTACCTCTGCTGGGCAAGGATCACTGGATGGTAACTTTGGATCTCAAGGAGGCTTACCTTCATGTTCCTTTCAGACTAAGTTGCAGGAAATATCTGCGTTTTCGGACTGGGACTTCTCACTATCAGTTCTCTGCATTGCCCTTTGGCTTATCTACTGCGCCCAGAGTATTTACGAAAGTTCTGGCTCCAGTGATAGCTTTCTTCAGGCTAAAAGGAATACAAATCTATCCTTATTTGGACGATTGCCTGATTCTGGCTCAAGGAAAGGACGAGCTTCTTTGTCATTTGGAATATGTGATAGCAGTGCTAAGATGCCTGGGGTATTCTGTGAACGAAATAAAGTCCAGTCTAGTACCCTCTCAAGACATGTGCTTTCTGGGTGTAAGACTGAATACAGCATCCCAGATGGCCTTTCTAACCCCGGACAAACAAAAGAATCTTTCCCTTTACTTCCATCATCTTCCTCTTCAGTCCGGGCTGACTGCAAGGACAGTCCTTCAAGCCTTAGGGTTCATGGCATCTTGTATTCTGGTGCTTCCCAATGCCAAACTGCATATGAGGAAGTTGCAATGGTATCTCAAAATGTATGGACTCAGCACTGCCAGGATCTGGACACTGTCATTCAAATAATACCTTGCATTCAAAAGGAATTTTTGTGGTGGGCTCAGGAATGTCACCTAAACAAGGGACTCTCTGTGACCCGGCCAGAGGCGAGTCAGATTCTAACAACAGATGCCTCAGACAAAGCTTGGGGAGCTCATCTAAACGGAAAGTGGATACAAGACAAGTGGCCTGTCAGACTACTGCATCTACATATCAATTTGAAGGAGATGTTAGCAGTCCAGTTTGCATTAATAGCTTTCAAGGATTTACTTCTTCCAGGGCAGGTGTTGATTCTAACAGACAACACAACTGTCATGTGGTACATCAACAAGCAAGGGGAACACATTCTTATCCTCTATGCAGGCAAGCAATGATTTTGTGGGAGACTGCTCTCAGTTTACAACTAAGTCTTCAGGCAAGGTTTCTGCCCGGAGCACAGAACTCCTTAGCAGACGTGTTAAGCAGACAAATCATGGATCCCCACGAGTGGAAACTGGATCTTCATGTATTTCAGAAATTGACAGTGTCCTGGGGAACTCCAGACATAGATCTGTTCGCTTCTCCACTAAACCACCAGCTGCCAAAGTTTTGCACGAAGAGGTTTCATCCCACAGCTTGGAAAGTGGATGCTCTTTCTTTCAGTTGGACAAATCTTCATGTGTATGCCTTTCCACCTCTGCCTCTCCTCCCAAAGGTACTTCTGAAGGTCAGACAGGACAAGCCAAGGATGATTTTGATAGCTCCAGATTGGCCTCGACAGCACTGGTACCCATTACTGAGAAGTCTAGTACGGAAGCCTCCATGGCCTTTGCCTTTGATTCCGCATCTGTTGTCCCAGGAGGACAGCCATCTGCTCAATGTCAAGCTTCACTCTCTTCACCTAACAGCCTGGCATATTCTGTTTTAAACCATAGAGGGTCTCAACTTCCACAACAAGTTTTGAATGTGATTTTGGAAGCTAGAAGGCCTAGTACAAGGAAAGTGTACGCAGATAAATGGAAGAGATTTTGTTTTGGAGTGCAGCTAAGGATTTGGATGTTTCTGAGCCTGATTTAAGTGTGGCTCTTCAATATCTTACTGAGTTATTGGACAAAGGTTTGTCCTTCTCTTCTATTAAGATTCATGCTGCAGCAATTTCAGCTCACTATGACTGTGACCCACCATTGTTTTCTCATCCTTTGTTCAAGCAATTTCTTAGAGGGGCAAAGAATATAAGACCCCCACGAAGAGCTCCTACTCCTGCTTGGGATCTCAATTTTGTGTTGGAGAAACTCACTCTACAACCTTTTGAGCCTGCAGCTACTGCTGAGTTGAAATATTTGTCATGGAAGACTGCTTTTTTGTTGGCCATTACCTCGGCAATAAGGGTTTCTGAATTGCAGGCCCTTATGGCAGTTGAGCCTTTCTTAATTTTTCATAAGGACAGGGTATCTTTACGTACTAATCCTTCCTTTATGCCTAAAGTGGTTTCTAGTGTGGCTTTGAACCAAACTATTCATTTGCCTACTTTTTATGCAAATCCCCAAAATAAAGGGGAAAAGATTTTGCACACTTTAGATGTACACAGGCAGTTGCGATATTATTTGGACAGAACTAAAGAGTTCAGACAATCTCAGCAGTTATTAGTTTCTTTTGCTTTGTGCTCTCAGGGCAAGCCCATGTCAAAACAAACTATTTCTAAGTGGATTGGATTTTGCATTGCTTTCTGTTATTCCCATCATGGCAAAGAGATTCCAGCTGAGATTAGGCCTCATTCCACTAGGGCTACTGCCACTTCAACTGCTTTTTTGAGGGGGGTGGCAACTAAGGATATTTTGGAGGCAGCCACTTGGAGTTCAGTGCATACCTTTTCTAGGCATTACCACCTTCCACTGTACTCTAAATCCAGGGCTGGTTTTGCCACTGCCGTGTTGCAGGGCATTTTGGCAGCTCCTGCTTCTATATGATTTGACCATCCTCCCTTACCTCTGCTTTGGGATTCTACCCAAGTGTTAGGACTGCAGCAATGTGAGATGAAGAACATAGTACAGTTTTGTACCTACCATAAATGTAGATGTTCGAAGATCCACATTGCTGCAGTCCAATTTACCCTCCCTCCTTCCCTCTGTAGTGTGAGGTGGTTGTGTGGGTTGAGTTATCCATCTGAGGTATATTGTGCATATTGTATATATGTTGTATATATTGTACATATTTTTGGTATTAGGCTGGTTGGTTGTTTAGTTGTTGTCTTTGGGTTTGGACCTTTCTTTTTAGGGTCTTCTGACATCTGGGGCAAGAAAAGACTGAGGATATGACGTCGGTCATGCGCATTTGTTCCCTGACGTTCTGATGTCAGTCAAATGCGCCTTGACCGACGTCAGCCTTATACTCTGATATTCGGGCCGACCGAGGGACAGCGGACTACCCAAGTGTTAGGACTGCAGCAATGTGGATCTTCGAACATCTACATTTATGGTAGGTACAAAACTGTACTTTTTGTACCTACCATAAATGTAGATGTTCGAAGATCCACATTGCTGCAGTCCAATTCTCCCTCCTTCCCTCTGTAGTTTGGAGTGGTGGTATGATTTGGGTTGTAGCTGTTTTTTGTACATGGTTTTAGGGAGTTATTCTATTTTTGGCTGTGGCCTTTATTTTTAGGGCCTTCTGACATCTGGGGCAAGAAAAGACTGAGGAAATGACGTCGGTCATGCGCTTTAATACCTTGACGCTCTGACGTCAGATCTGAGCGCCCATGACCGACATCAGCCTAATACTTTGGTATTCGGGCCGACCGAGGACAGCAGACTACCCATAAGTTATGACTGCAGCAATGTGGATCTTCGAACATCTACATTTATGGTAGGTAAAACTGTACTTTTTGGAGCTTCAGGCCCTTATGGCCACTGAGCCCCTCATCATTTTCCATACTGACAGAGTGTCTCTTAGGACCAACCCCTCCTTTATGCCTAAGGTGGTCTCTGATGTTACCCTCACCCAGGCCAACCATCTACCTACCTTCCCAACCCCCATAATAAAGGGGGCAAAAGAATTCTGCATACCCTAGATGTGCACAGACAATTCAGATATTACCTAGTTAGGACCAAGTCAGTCAGAAAAACTGCCCAGCTGCTGGTCTCTTTCGCTCTTGGGGGGGGGGGGGTCCATATCCAAACCAAACCCAAACAGACCATTTCCAATTGGATTTCACATTGTATCCATGTCTGCTATTCTTATGGAAAGAGTCCTCCCAAATCTATCAGGTCACATTCCACAAGGGGCAGCCTCTACTTCCACTGCCTTCCTGAGAGGGGTCCCAACCAAGGATATTTTGGAAGCTGCTACCTGGACATCAGTCCACACTTTCACCAGACACTACCAGCTGGCTACTTTCTCCAAAATCAGGACAGGCTTTGCATCTGCAGTCCTTCAGGTCATGTTGGCATCCCCTTGAACTGGTGCCTGCTTAAGCTCTTATCGTCTTTCCTCCACCCTGTTTCTCTGCTTTGGGAATCTTCCCTCAAGTGATGAATGCAACAGTGAAACATGAAGAACATAGTACATTTGTGTGTACTTACCATAAATGTAGATGTTGGTGTATACACTGTTGCAGTCCTGTTTCCCTCACACCATCCCCCTTTTTCTCTTCTTGGGGGCTCATACATATTGGGGGCAAGAAAAATTGATGTAATGGCCTCTTCTTTTTATAGCCCTTACTTCAGCCTCACACTCCAGACAGCCAACGCAAGAGGGGGAAACCCTTTATTCTGGTATTCGAGCCGGCTGAGGACTACCCAGCAGGGATAACCCACAAGTGATGACTGCAACAGTGAATGCACTCTAACATCTACATTTATGGTAAGTGTACACAACTGTACTTTACGACTGCAGCAGTGAATACACTCTAACATCTACATTTATGGTAAGTGTACACAACTGTACTTTGAGTTGAGGTACTGTACTCTTACTGAGGCAAGATGTTTGTTCTTGCCTAGCTAGGCTCAACAGAATGGTGAACCAATGTTACCTGGGCCAAAACGGTGTTACGAGTAGCATATTTGTCCTTCCCTCCTAAACCTTAATACCCTAGAGATCAAAGGGAAGACAAAGATACAGGCCTGCCAAAGGAATGAGGAAAACTTCTGTTGACCGGGTTAACAGAGTACTGTGGTACAATGTTTGCTCGGGTTGTTAGTTTTTTGGATCACAAAGTGTCTATTTTTGGTAAATCTCACTTATGGGCAAAATCAAAAATACTTCTCTTTAAAACTTCCATTAATTGGTTTTCTAGCCCTGTTCTGTTTATATCAGATATGTTGTTCTGGAATGGAGTACACATGACCCTGTGAGTCGAACTTGCCCCCAAGGCTAGTTCCCATACCTGCACAACAGAGCATAAAGCACCCACCTTGCCTCTTTATGTACTATATTGCATCAGGATTCACAATGTTCCCAGCTGACAAATGCATTGCAAGGCTCTAAAGACCAAGATAAGTGCCATCACCTCTGTTTAATAGACTTTTTCCTTAAGATCCAGCACACTCAGTTCCCCAAAGCACGGTCCCCATGTAGAGTCAGTCTGTAAAATCTGAGACCCTGGTTCCACCTCAAAAAGTACTTCCAGGATTAGAAAGTTTTGTTGTATCCAGTGGGAAAATGTCACAATAGAAATTTGTCCTGTGTACCACGAACGTGCCCCAGGGTTAGAGAAATATGTCTTATGCACCATGAAAGTGCCTTCTGGATGTAGGGTAGCAGGGGAATGTTGGCAACACCTGCTTCTCCTACCACTAAAGCAATCCCACACAACACCATAACCCAAGACTGAGGAATTCCTTTGTACTAATTTGATTGCACAAAGCAGTCATTCTGAAATATTGTGCAAAAAGCCTGTGTTTGGATATGCAGTCTACATTATGAGCCTCATAATGCAGGCATATCCAAACCTCAATGGGAAGTTGGCATAATGGTTAAGGTGTTTACCTTACAGATACATGGTGCAGGGTTTGATTCTCACATGGAGTAATTAGCTAGGCTTAAATGGCCCACAAAGGCAGCTAGCCTAGTACTAATTTGAGTCTGAACCTATAATCAGCATGGGGGGGGGGGTACTGCACGTAACTGCTGTTACTGGTGATGTGAGCAAAGGGGTTTATATCACTAAATCGAACGCAGACTTCATCTAAGCGGACATCATCGAACAGGCTTCATAGAATGCTGAAAACATCGAATCCTTCTTAATGGTAATTCCAAATGGGGACAACACACTTTAAGGGTGTAGGCAGGGGGGCAAGACACCCTGCACCCCCACACCCTCTGCTACTTAAATATACCAACTCCGAGATCGCGCTTCAGTGTAGGAAATGGAAATCTTCGTTTCCGCACTGTAGTGCACCAAAGGGCAATTTTGGGAGTGGTAGACTTAAA
The DNA here is from genome assembly GCF_019279795.1 of Protopterus annectens. Taxonomy (NCBI): domain Eukaryota; kingdom Metazoa; phylum Chordata; order Ceratodontiformes; family Protopteridae; genus Protopterus; species Protopterus annectens. The sequence continues at coordinate 19,353,930 of NC_056749.1, forward strand.
TGGCAGGGTATGTGTGGGGTGAAGGCAGGGGATGTGTGGGGTGCAGCAGGTCTTGCCCCCCTGCATGGAGCAAGTTGTCATTCATCTGCACTCCAGTGTTTTTTTTTTTTTTTTTTTACAACTTCGATATTTCAGTTTGATATCTGCTTCGATTAAGTCTGCATTGGATGTAGTGATATACACCCTGAGCAAAGTAGTAGTTGGATCAGACAACCTAACATGTTTGTCACAAGAGAAGCAGCTATGGGCTAAAGGCCTGACTGGGGCAAACGTGGCCTCGGCTGAACAATGCCCGATAAAGGGCTGCAAATGCACCTTACGGACACCATGAACCACCATCATGTTCAGGCACTTCTTAAAGCTTCACCTTCTTGAAGTAAGGTCAGACACCAAAGTAGGCCCACAATCAGACAAAAGGTAATTTTTATTTTGAAAGATTGGACTCTGCATTTAAATGGTCCGCTGGCTGAAAAAGGCACACTGTAGACAAATGCACAATGTGTTCTGGGCTGCAGTTAAAAAGCTGTGGAAATTCTTAGGAGGCATTTGCTTCCAATCCTCCAATGCAGTTAGTACATTTGGTCTGACAGCTACAGTTCAAATGCAAAGATAACAAAATTTGTTAACCAGACACTTAACTGCAAAATCTTGCTATAGGACTAACTTGCTTTAGGACTATCTTGCTTTAGGGCAACCCAAGTACAAATCATTCAACATGCTTCTCTAACTGCAGCAAGACGGTTGAAGATTTCATCAGCAGACATCCCTTTATAACACAGAAGCATTAATGTCCGAGGGAATGTAGAAGCTCTAGCATTCCAGCAAGCTATGAGACTTCTACAAGCAGGAATTGCAAGAGTCTATGCTGCAACTCTACTCTTCTACACAGAAATTTACCCAGACAGCAGAGACCTCCAAGACAGAAACTGACTCTACCAACACAGCACAAACCGCAGGACACAAAGCTCACCTCCCCAGTGTGCCCCTCAACTTAAGCACCTAAGACTAAACACCTTGCCCAGTACACTAATCATAGGTGACTCAATAGTGAGGCACATCTATGCCCAACTCATTAGGTTGAACTAAGGAGAAGGTAACAGCTGTCTTATCAGGATGATCTTCGTGTTTCACTGTTGCTGCCCTCCCATATGGGTTATCCGGCTCCCGTTGGCCCCCATTCGGCCCGAATACCAGAGTCCTTTATATATAACTTTGTCTGCTGTGAAACTGATGTCAGAACGTCTGGTATAAAGGGAGGTAGCAGACACCATTTTCCGTCTTTCTTGCCAAGGATCCCGAAGCAGATACAATTTGCACTAGTGCCGGTCAGCTGTTTACCTTATTTTTGCTTTCCGACTACCAAGTTGAAGACTCCTTCAGATAAGTACCCCATTCGGGATCTTTTTTTTCTTGCTTTGAGTGTCGGATAAAGTTAATAACTGTCTTTCCTGTGGAAAACAGATTCCGCACCGTGATTTCCATTCCTACTGTATAACTTTGGGCCTTGAGCATGACGTCCCTAACTGCGATCTCTGTGCTTCCTTTAACCCACGTATCATACGCTATAGAGCTAAGATTTTGTATAAGCATTTCGAAGTCTGGCCTAAGTTTGGTATGGCATCTTCTGGTCTCCCGACTTCAGATATACCTAGGAAATGCAAACACAAGGACCGCGACAGGTCTAGGGTTAAATCTGCTGACGACACACCGGTGAAATTGGTAGTCAGCCCAGTGGTAGTCAGTGAGGCGCTTTCGCATTCCCTGCAGTCTGCAGATTTTCAGCCGCAGGCCTCTGCCGTGACCTTTACAGAGTCCTCCATGCTGCAGGTTGTTATTTTTGTCTTCAGACTCTCTGCCTGTCGCTGCCTCAGATGGGTCCGGAGCCGCTATGCAGGTACCGGCTTCTGACGCCTCTTCTTTTCGACATGAGACCAGAACCAGACAGACTACCTTAGTTCAGACTTCTGCAGTTGCTAGGCCTCCCAAGTCCCTCCTGATTGCTAGTAAACCTACTCGCAAGCAGGTGTCTGCCTTCCCTCCTGTGCCTCAGTCCCAGTTGGCAAAGATGGCTGGTGATCTTTCCCTGATTAGGGGCTCTCATCCCCCCTTCCAAGAGGGCTAGGGAATTATCTGCTGATGTTTTGTCTCTCAGATTCTGAGATTTCCAGTATGTTTGCTGGTGAAGAAGGGATTTCTCAATTTTTTTCTGGCTTTGAGGATTCCGATGCTGAGGACTCTATCCCTTCTGCCTCCCCTCCAGAAGATTTTTCCTTTGGGGATACTTTGAATACTCTTAAGGAGCACTTTAAATGGGAATGTCAGGATTTTCCTCAGTCTAAGGAAAGAATAATGGAATTTTTGAATTTGCCACAGCATAAGCTTCGGGCTGTACCTCCAGTTTGAAGTTGTGGATGATGTTTTCATGGAAAATTCTTTAACTCCAAATTCTGTTCCTCCTGCCTCCAGAAAACCTGAGGGGTGTTGTAGGGTTCCTGATTCTCATCAATTCCTTTTTAAAACCCTTCTGTTGATCCTGAGATTATTTCTCAAGGCCCAAGGGTGTTAAGGCTACAATTGCTAAAAACCCTGTGCCTCCTGATAAGGAATCTAGGGCCTTGGACTGGTGGGGTAAAAAAGTTTATATCTCTAACTCTTGCCATTAGTTCCGCGAGTTGTATTTTTCAAATGCTTAAGTATCAGCAGCATACTTTGGAGGCTATTAAGGCTAAACTTAGGGATATTCCTTCCATGTCGGAGAACAAAGATTTACAAGACTTACTGAATTCTGCCAATTCAGTTAAGCATTCACTTCATTGTGGTTTCGACACTTTGGAGGCTTCCTGCAGTGCAGCAGCCACTGATTCTGTTATTAGAAGGCATGCTTGGCTAAGGGAGCGGCCTCTTTCTGAACCTGTTAAATCTAAATTGCTGGATGTTCCTTTGCAGAAATACAATCTTTTTGGTAATGAGGCTGAGGATGTACTGAAGAAGTTGGAGGATAAGGCAATCTATGCAAGCTGTAAAAGATTTCCTTTAGGTTCAGCCTCCTTGGTATAGTAGGCATTATCCTTCCAAGAACTGGTCTTTCCCTGATCCTGGCAAGAAGGGTCGCTCTAGGCCTAGGGGTTTCAGATCTTCCAGAGGGCAGGCTTCTGCCCCTCAAAGGGCTAAACAATGGCATTCTTCTGCTAAACCAGGGAGTTCTAAGCCAGCTTCCCAAAGCAAACATTCTCAATGACTCTGGCCTTCTTGTGCCTACCTGTGGGGGCCCTGGGTTTCCTTTGGGGGAAGGTTAGCCAGGTTCGCAGAGGTATGGTCTACCATCACAGACGACAAATGGGTGCTCAATATAGTCAACCAAGGGTACAAGTTTTATTTTCACACCTTCCCTGTTCTGCAAGGCTACCCAGACATACCCAGAACTCTCAGGGCAGAGGTAAAAATTCAAAATGTTAAGTTGTCAATCTCGCCTTCATTCTTGCTTGATGGGTTCGGAGCCGATCCTCGGCTCCGACTCGGCACTTTGCTAAGCTCGAGAGTCACTTTTACCAGCTCGAGGCGGCCCCATATCCCATGATGCAAGGCGGTAAGTACCCAGATCTCGTTTGCCGCTTCGCTGATGAGGTCCTCCTTTTGCCAGCTCCTGGTAAGTGTTTTATATAAAACTTTCTTAGCCCCTTTTTGACTTTAAAACTTTATATTTAACGTTTTTAGTTTATATTAGCCCTTTTCTGACTAAAATTTCCCTCACTCCTTAATTTTTTTAGTCAGGCCTTCTCCCCTCCCATCCCCCCCCTTGTTAGGGTGTGTGTGTGAGAGGTTAATTCTCAATATTTTTTTTTGGGATAACTTGTTCTTTGGGACTGTGTATCTTGAGTGTTTCTGCACTGTCCAAAGAAAGGGTCTCAGGCTTTAAGAAGTGTGACTCGTGCTGTCAGAAGATGTCTCTGACAGACGGTCACACTTCTTGCTTATACTGCCTGGGACCTCTCCACCTGCAGGACTCCTGTGCGATTTGTCATTCCTTTAGCCAGAGAGTCCTGCAGGAGAGGAGAAATTGATTTTAAGGGGTCTTCTTAAACCGGAGGGCTCTCCGGCTAAGTCGGCTCGGAGTAAGACTTGTAAGTCTTCCAAGGCCCAGGCTTCTGTGTCCAAGCCTGCAGCCTCGGTTCCGACTCTGAGTCGAGATCGGCTCCGGCTGGAGCCGATCCTGGTTTGCATAAACCTTCGGCACCGATGGCTATCTGTGCCGATACTGGTTGTCACATCGGTGTCTGCTCCGGCTGGCTCTGACCACCATGTGGCTCAGGCTTCGGTGTCGGCGCCGATCGGCTCCGACACCCTTACCTTTATGTCTGTATCGGCATCCGGCCGGAGCCGATGCATCGAGACCTTCTGTCGGTGCCGAAAAGTCCTCTGCTCCGACTGCATCTATGGTTTCGTCTGCTCCGATGGTTCCTTCGAGGAAGAGGTCCAGGTCCCCTTCCTTGGAACCGATACTCTCTGCTCCGGCCTCACCTCTCCTCTCGGAACGGAGCCATCTGAGCCGATCATCCAGGTCATCCAGGCTTTCTGACCATGATTTAGAGAGGGTGGTCAGTAGATTATTGAAATAAACATCCCCTTGTCGTTCCTCCTTCGACTCTATCTCAGAGTTTGGAGCTGGAGTCTTCGGGAATAGTTTCTGCTATGGCTGAGGGGCAGATACCTCCCCGATATCCTTCATGGATGCATCTGCAGTCATAACTGGGGTTGTCCTGTCGTCAGGCAGCCCTTTGGTCGGCCGGATTCCAAAGTCCGGGTCCGGCTTCGGCTGATGTCGCACTTCACCCGACGTCATCTCTGCTGGTCTTCGGGTATAAAGGCATCAGCCGACGCCATTTTCCTCAGTCTTTCTTGCCGCGTGGCCCAAGCAGAAGCTGTTCGCAAGTGCCGGTCGGTCAGATCCAGAGATTACTACTACCGTATACTACTTCGTAGACTTCTAAAAGCTAAGTACCCCGTTGTGGACTCTTTCTTGCCTCAGCCGATGTCAGAAAAAGTCAGTAACTGTTTAACTTGTGGGAAACAAATACCTCATAAAGATTTCCACTCTTACTGTTTGCCTTGTTTAGGCCCAGACCACGACGTAGCAGCCTGTTCGGCCTGTGCTTCATTCAACCGACGAACGCTTAGGCGTCGGTCGGGGTTTGCTGAACAGTTTTTCGCTCAGATTTTGCGTACATTATGCCGCCGGATCCTCCGACTACCCAAATTGTTAAAAACAAAGAAAAAGACCGACACTCGCGGTCCGCGGTTTCGGCCGAAACCATGGTTAAGCAAACCGAGTGTCTCTGTTTCGGCCGAAACCGAGAAAACTGATCAAAGTACAGCCGAATCAATGACTACTACTGAGGTTCCTGCTACTTTACTTGAATCGGCCTCAGAAATTTTACCTACAACAGTGGTTACTAGTGACTTATCAGACACCATCCCTTTGGATGTCTCTACCCCAGCACGTGGTGCTGCTAGGCCTCCTGCAGCCATGTCTTTTAAGGCCTTTGCCAGGGCTAAAGCAGCCAAATCTACTAAATCAGTGCCTGTTAAACCCCCCTCAACCAGGCCCACTTCTAGTTCACAAATGCTTACTCTGGCAGAAGATTTAATATCCTTAATTAGGGGATCTCAATCTCACCCAGACAGGGCCTCTCAGCCCCCAGAAAAGAGACCTAGAGCAGAGCCCCCCGAGCCTGTGTCCTCTGATTCTGCGGATGACTCAGATATTACAGACCAGCCAGAGGCTCCTTTCTCCAATTATGAAGACTCAAATGCTGAAGAATCCATTCCAGCTGCTTCTCCACCAGAAGAATTCTCCTTTGGGGAAACCTTACATGCCATGAGAGAACAATTCCAATGGCAGGAACAGGATTTCTCAGATTCCAGAAAAAGACTTAGGACTTTTCTGCACCTACCACAACACAGGCCCTTAGCTATACCTCCTGTCCTCTCTGTTGTGGACGATGCATTTAATTATGTCTGCACTGCACCAGATTCCTTACCTCCAGCCCCTGCCAAACCAGATAGATTTTACAGGGTGCCAGACACTCATCACCTATACAAGGCCCCACTTGCAGACCCCGAAACTATATCCCAGGGGCCTAAGGCAGTAGCCTCGACCACAGCAAAAAACCCTATTCCTTCTGAAAGGGAACCCAGGTCTTTAGACAGATGGGGCAAAAAAGTTTACACCTCTGCTACTCTCTGCTAGAGCTTTAAACTGTCAGTTTCACATGATACAATACCAAGAGTTTATGCTTGATCAGTTAACTAAAAAGCTATCCTCTGATGACTCTATAGATAAGAAATATGTATTAGAAATGGTAAATAACATACAACAGGTTAGTAACCATTCCTTAAAATGTGGCTATGATGCACTGGAGGCTTCATTTAGATCAGCCATGACTGGCACAGTGATAAGAAGACATGCATGGCTGAAGGAACAGGTCTTACCGGATCATGTTAAAGCTAAGTTATTAGATGCTCCTATGGATAAGGCCAGTTTGTTTTGTACACCTGCCCAGCAGGTAATGAAGAAAATGGAAGAAAAGGCAAAATCTGTACAAACGGTTAAAGATTTCTTGCAGGTTCAGCCCCCAAGGTTTAGCAGGAACTGGCCTGCCAAAAATTGGTCCTTTCCTGACTCCACAAGATCCCAAAGGGGCAGGAATAGACGTTCCAGAGGCAGAAATCAATCCAGAGGGGGTGCCTACAGAGGTAGACAGTGGCAAGGTAATAACAGAGGCACAGACACAGCCACTACAACAGGACAATCACAGTGACTTGATTCTAACTCCGCCTACCAGGGAACAAATAGCAGCACCATTAGGCGGAAAATTAACCTTATTTTCGAAGAACTGGCACTATATCACAAAAGACAAGTGGATTTTGCAAACCATAGACCAAGGTTACCGGTTCCACTTCCACACTTTACCAGTCAAAAGAGGAATGCCAAACCTGCCTCCAAATCAAAAAACAGAAGCTCTACAGCAGATAATGCAATTAACAAAGATGAGAGCTGTGGAAAGAGTGCCAATAACAGAACAAGGCAAAGGATTCTACTCCAGACTATTCCTAGTTCCAAGAAAGGAAAAAAGTTGGAGACCTATTCTCGACCTGTCCACCTTAAACTCATACATCATTGTCCCAAAATTCAAAATGCTGACCCTACAGCAACTTCTTCCCATGCTGGGCAAGGAGTGTTGGCTGGTAACTCTAGATCTCAAGGAGGCATACCTGCACGTCCCCATTCGACCAATTTGCAGAAGATACCTCAGATTTCTTGCAGGATCAGAGCACTATCAATTCTCAGCATTGCCCTTTGGCTTATCTACTGCGCCCAGAGTATTCTCAAAATGCCTGGCATCAGTAATCGCCCACTGCAGACTACAGGGAATCCAAATTTATCCATACCTGGACGACTGCCTGCTACAAGGGGACAACAAAAGCAAGCTGACAACAGATTTACAAAGGGTCATTTACTTGCTACAAGCACTGGGATACACAGTCAATTTTCAAAAGTCAAGGCTGATACCATCCCAAACAAGGACATTCTTGGGCGCGGAATTGGACACAGTAAAACAAATGGCATTCCTAACTGCAGAAAAACAAAAGAACTCCCTCTTTACTTCTTGGCACTAACAAAACAGAACAAGCTAACAGCAAGAAAAGTTCTGCAGGCCTTGGGCTTCATGGCATCATGCATAATCTTGGTTCCACATGCCAGACTGCATATGAGAAAACTACAGTGGTACCTAAAGAATTTATGGTCCCAACACAGGCACAGCCTAGAAGCAGAAATTCCACTAATCCCATGCCTAAAACAGGAGTTCCTATGGTGGGCTCAAGCATGCCAGACAAACCCAGGCCTACCCTTTCACAACTATCAAGCAAGCCAAACCATCACAACAGACGCCTCAGACCTAGGATGGGGGGCTCACATGCTGGACAAATGCGTACAAGGATTGTGGACGCAGGACCAGCTTCACCTGCACATCAACCTAAAAGAAATGCTGGCAGTAAAACTGGCAAGCCAAAAATTCAGACCATTTCTCAAAGAAGGCCATTTGATGATAAGGACAGACAACACCACAGTCATGTGGTACATCAACAAACAGGGAGGCACTCATTCATACCCCCTATGCAGAATGACTTTGGACCTTTGGAACCTGGCACTCAGCTACAACATCCAGTTACAGGCAATATTTGTACCAGGAAAGGAGAACACTCTAGCAGACATGTTAAGCAGAACCACCTCGGATGCTCACGAATGGATGCTACACCCGGACATCTTCAAGACCATCGCAAAGAAATGGGGAATGCCACAGATAGATCTATTCGCTTCCCCTCTCAATCACCAGCTCAAAAAATTCTGCACAAGGACATTCCACCCACTGGCATGGGAAGTGGATTCGCTCTCCTTCAGCTGGAAAGGTCTGACAGCATATGCATTCCCACCTCTTCCCTTGATACACAAGGTGTTACTAAAAATCAAGGAGGAACGTCCAAGGATAATCCTGATAGCTCCGAACTGGCCAAGACAACACTGGTACCCATTGCTGAGGAGCATGTCTCGGGACAAAATGTGGTCAATACCCCTGATGCCTTTGATGTTAACTCAGAACTACAGCATCATGCATCCAAACCTAAAAACGTTGCAACTGACTGCATGGAACATCACATAGCAGCAACTAATCCAGATCTTTCCCAAAGGGTTAAAGACATTATCCTTGAAGCCCGCAGACCTTCAACAAGAAGGAACTATGCAGGAAAATGGAAAAGGTTTGTCCTTTGGAGTGCTGAAAGGGGAAAGGACGTGTCGAATATAGATATTGCTAACATTCTGGAGTACTTGGCAGAGCTTCTACATACAGGCCTGTCCTATTCCTCTATCAAGATACATGCATCAGCTATTTCAGCAGAATACAGCTTTGATCCACCGGTCTTTTCACATCCTCTACTCAGGCAGTTCCTCAGAGGGATCAAGAATGTAAAACCTCCTAGGAAACCACCATTGCCAGCTTGGGATTTGAACTTTGTGCTAGAAAAGTTGACACTCGCACCTTTTGAACCAGCAGCAACAGCAGACCTACAGCATCTATCATGGAAAACTGCTTTCCTACTGGCAATAACCTCAGCAAGGAGGGTTTCTGAACTTCAGGCCCTAATGGCAGTACAACCCTTCCTAATCTTCCACCAAGATAGTGTCCATGAGGACTAATCCTACATTTATGCCTAAGGTGGTATCCAGAGTGTCTTTAAACCAGGCAATCCACCTACCTACCTTCTTCCCCAACCCACAAAACAGAGGGGAAAGAATGCTGCATACCTTGGATGTACATAGACAGCTACGCTACTACCTGGACAGAACAAAAAGTAACAGAAAAACTGACCAACTTTTTGTAGCCTATGCAACAGGAAGGGAAGGAAAAGCAATTTCCAAACAGACAATCTCCAAATGGATAGGAAATTGCATACGATTCTGTTACTCCTTCCATGGAAAACCAATTCCACAGAACATAAGGCTTCATTCTACAAGGGCAACAGCCACTACCACAGCCTTCTTACGAGGAGTGGCAACCAAGGACATTATTGAGGTGGCTACTTGGACCTCCGTGCATACATTTGCCAAGCATTATAATTTACCTCTGTATTCCAGATCCCGAGCAGGGTTTGCCACTGCTGTACTGCAAGGGATCCTAACCACACCATAATCTATTCTTCCTCCTTCCCTAGTTGGCTATGGTATTCTACCCAGTTATGACTGCAGATGCATCCATGAAGGACATAGTACAGTTTTGTACCTACCATAAATGTAGATGTCCGAACTGGATAGCATCTGCAGTCAGGATTACCCTCCCTCCTTCCCCTCTGTGGTACTCCTAGGGTTTTTACCCTCCTAATAGCTAGCTGGTGGGGGGAGTCTCTTATGGTGTATTTGTTTGTATATATGTACATACATGCTTATTTTTTGTGTTTGCCTTCTATCTTTTTCAAATAACTGGAACAGTAATCAGGATACACCACGAGAAGTCCAAGATAATCAATAAAATTCTTTTATTCCATAAAAACTGCAGAAGATAAGCGCTTTCACGTGCATAAACGCACGCTTCATCAGATCTACTAACACAAGTCACTGAGACCTTTTTATACCATTTAGATAGTTCTTAATTATATCAATTAAGAGCTTGTTACATATTCAGTCAATCAGGGCTTTAAAGATATAGCTCCTTTCTTCTATACAAGTATAATGTCAATTTATTTCATAGTCCTAACAATATCTGAGCAGTCACAATTCATATTCTAACTTATATTCATAAATGCATTAAAAACTTGTTCCACTTTATAAAGTTTTGATATACATTGTGCATAGTTTTCCTTTCATTTATTCATAATTCATTTTCATGCGCTTCGCATATCTTATTTCAAGTTTATGCTTATATTATGTTTGTAAAACAGCTCACGTAACACATATACATAACTATATACTAAATCAATTAATCTATAAATCCATAAACATATAAAAATATATATTTATATGGATATCCACTAAATCTAAAGTCTTATATACAATTTTAACTTTCGTTATGCATCATTGTCTAGAAACATATAGCGCTTGGATAGTAGACAGTTTGTCGCTATTTCTAACTTCTTGATTTACGTTCCGCTAATTTTTTTTAAAAATATGCATGATAGAATTGATGAACATTGAGAGTATATACTTATATTCCTTCTCATATACTATTCAACACAATAAGTAATACTCTCTAGAGACAGTTTTTCAAGAAACTAAATACGCTACTTGTCATTCATTATGCGCTATAGTTTAAACAAAGAATTTAATACTTATTTACACATTATTTCTAGTTATTATTTGTTTATATTCTATGACTCCAGCATCAGAGCTATCTTGATGCTTGTATTAGATTCAATGTAAGATCAAATAATGTAATATATGAATACTACAAGTTTTTTTAGAAAAAAACATATTTACTATTGTTTCATGTATGAAACTATAATATGTGCGAAACTTAGTATAAAATGCGTTCCTATGAATTATTTTATGAATTATAGAAAATAAAATAAAATAAAAATATATGTTCTTGATATAAGTATTCCTTGAATTCCTAGTTAAATGTTATAGATTCAATCTAAAAATACTCGAAATTCTTTCTGTATTAATATCAAGTCTAATTATGAATTTATTGTGTAAAATATAAACCTATATACAAAGTTAATAAATAGCCAATCAACTATGCATTCGAAACTTCACTTATTTAAACAGTTACCTCATAAAACTATTCCTATGACTACTTAAATTGTAAATATATACTATAAAATAGACATCACAATTAAAAATATTAAAATTAATATTAGAGTCTATTTGTTTAGTTAACTTGAGTATTAAACATTAAAAAGTTTTGCATATATTATAAAGTGCAGATTTACTTCAAGTAACAGTTTTAAATACATCATTACTAATATAATAAATGTATATTAAATTGTACAAAATATGCCTATTTAAAATGTGAAGGACATCATAGAAATGGATTTGTTACCTTCTATCTTTTTGGAAACATTGGCATTTACCCAAAATTTAGCTTTCCAAGAGGGCAACTGGCATCTGGGGCAAGAAACACTGAGGAAAATGGCGTCGGCTGATGCCTTTATACCCGAAGACCAGCAGCGATGACGTCGGGTGAAGTGCGACATCAGCCAAAGCCGGACCCGGACTTTGGAATCCGGCCGACCGAAGGGCTGCCTGACGACAGGACAACCCCAGTTGTTATGACTGCAGATGCTATCCAGTTCGGACATCTACATTTATGGTAGGTACAAAACTGTACTTTGTGCTCCCTCAGCATCTACTCTTATCTCCTCTTCGAGACCTTCCTTAGAGGGATTCGGTGGTCGGGCTTCCCTGGTCTCATCCGAGGGGGTGAGTGGCATCGGACCCTTGTCCGACCCCACTCTTCCCCTTGGAGCCTCGGCTCCGACATCTGTCTCTGAGCCTTCTCTTTCGGTGGGCCCTGGAGTTCCGGTTTCTTCGGAACGGGTTCTCTCGGACCTCCCTGGGAGGGGAGCCTTCGAGGTAATGAAGAGTGTGCTGGCCACTGGGCTCAGCCAGCAGTCTGTTCCCTTAGCCCCTCCCTCTACGGTGCCTGTCGATATCTCTGCCATCTCTCTTGCTCCCAGACCGAGATCCTCCGCCTCAGCTTTCCCCACTGGGAAGAACCCCCTCTTCCGAGGATTCTCCTTATCAGTCAGGGGATCCTCCGCGCAAGAGGACTTGTAAGAGGAAACGCATATACTCCCCTGAGTCTATCACTTCCGATACAGACTTAGATGAGTCGGAGGGATCCCCAAGATCCCCCTCTGAGGATGTCTCCTTTTCAGACATCCTAGAACTCCTTAAACAGAGGGGTAACTGGCCCTCCAATAATCCCTCTGAGGATGAGTCTGTATACCTAGAGGCGTTTGGATCTCGGCCCTCCACCTCCTGGGTGTCTCCGCCTTTCGACCCCCTTATGCAGGTTATTGCTCGAACGGCTTGGGCTGCTCCTGACTCTGTAGAGCCAGTTCCTTGGAGGCCGTCTAAATTTATTACTGCCCCTTCCGATAAGCAATTCCTTACGAAAGGTGTCCCTGATGATGCCATGGTGGTGGCGGCTGCCACTAAGAAGGAACTTGCAGATCCTTCCATACCTGTCCATCCTCCTAATAAGGACTTTAGGACCATGGATAGGTATGGTAAGCGGATGTTCTCTTCAGCGACCTTTCCTATGCGCTCGCTGAACTGCTTATGTCACTTCACCAGACTCCAAAGGGACATCCTTAAGGAGCTAGGTGAGGTAGTACAGGATCCCACAGCTGCAGGGGCTCAAGAAAAAATTGCTTCGCAGCTAGGAACCCTTAATTCTATTGCTAACTCCTCCATGCGACTGATATCATATGCAGCAGATGGAGCGGGTAGGGCCGCAGGTACAGGTGTGGCTCTTGGACGCCAAGCCTGGATGCGGCTCTGTAATTTTGCAAATCCCTTTAAGGCGTCCTTCACAAACTCTCCCTTTGATGGGTCAGCTTTGTTTGGCCCTCAAGTGAAGGATACATTGACCAGGTGTGAGCAGGACGGCAAGACTCTTTCTGCCGTAGGGGTCCGTTTTTCCACCCCTTCTAGACCTTACCCTAAAGGACAGAAGGGTGGCAAAATGTGGTTCCGCAAATCCCAAGGAGTCACGCCGGATACACGTGGTCAGTTTACCCCTAGAGGCAGAGGGGGTAACAATAACAGACGCTGCTCTAGAGGCAGAGGGGGTCCACAAAACCAGGGAAGCAGAGAGCCTCTTTCTGACGAGCCCTTTCAGCATCCCTGAGATGTTGCCCGACTGTCCATCCTTCGAGGCAGTCGGGGGAAGACTATCGCTGTACCCAGAAGCCTGGCGTTCCCTCACTCAAGACAGATGGGTACAGTCGATCATATCCGAGGGTTACAAAATTCCTTTCGAGGAAAGTCCCTTCTCTCACTCAAATTCCCTTCCAGATGTACCACCCGGTCTAAGGGAAATTGCAAAGTTAGAAGTATTAAAACTTCTACAAAAAAGAGCCATTCAGCCAGTTACAACAGACTATTCAGAGCCCGGAATCTACTCAAGATTCTTTTTGGTCCCCAAAAAGACGGGAGACTGGAGACCAATATTGGATCTCAGCAGACTCAACAAGTCTGTGAGAAAGACAAGATTTCGAATGGTCACACTTCAGTCAATTCTGCCCTTCCTAGAGAAGGACAACTGGATGTGCTCAATAGATCTTCAGGATGCGTACTATCACATAAAAATTCACAGACGCTCCAGAAGGTTTCTCCGCTTTCAGCTGGGGTCCAGTCATTTCCATTTCAGAGTCCTGCCCTTTGGTCTCACTACAGCCCCCAGAGTGTTCACCAAATGTATGGCAGTGGTCACGGCTCACCTGAGATGTCAAGGATTCCAGGTGTTTCCGTATCTCTACGACTGGCTCCTTTCAGCCACCACCAGGCATCAACTTCTTCAAGCCAGGGATTACACAATGAATCTTTGCACTCAATTGGGAATTTCGATCAACTACGAAAAATCCTCCTTATTGCCCTGCCAGTCTATTACTTTCATAGGTGCAAACTTAAACACTGTTCGGATGTCAGCAACCCTCACAGACCAAAGAATCTCAGATATACAAAGTCACGTGAGGATCATCCTAGCCAGCAAGAAAGTACAAGCCAGACTGGTTCTAAAGGCGTTGGGCCTCATGGCTGCGGCCATTACCCTTCTTCCCCTCGCCCGCTTCTATATGCGCCTGCTTCAGTGGATGTTGTTCACTCAGGGGTCTTACCAACAACTTCCGATGCGTCACCAAATACTGGTGACACAAATTTGCAGGAATCATCTTTCATGGTGGATTACTTCTCCCCAGATTCACCAAGGCAGACCCTTTGTACCCCCAGCCCCGGTAGCCACTGTCACTACGGACGCCTCCCTGATCGGGTGGGGGGGGGTCATTATCAGGGCAGGATGGTTCATGGGACGTGGCAACCGTTCAATTACCACCTGCACATAAATGTCCTAGAGATGAGAGCAGTGCTTTTAACGTTGCAAGCCCTCAACGACTTTCTTCCCTTGGGAACAATTGCAGTTCACACAGACAACATGTCTGTAGTATGGTATATCAACAAACAGGGCGGAACCAAGTCCTACCCCTTGTGTCAAGAAGCTCTCAGACTTTGGCAATGGGCGATCTCCTCTCATCGGTTTCTGGTAGCAACGCATATCCCTGGGAAAACCAACATTTTAGCGGACAGATTGAGCAGAGCTATTCTCATGCCTCACGAGTGGTCTCTCAAACAATCTATAGTGGAGGAGATTTTTCTAGAATGGGGCCGCCCATGTTGCGATCTTTTTGCTACTCCCTAAAACAGCAAATGCCCAGACTTCTTCTTCTCTCTTCCCACTGCCAGGCCATCTCCCCAGAGACGCTCTAACCCAGGATTGGCCCCAGGGACTTCTTTATGCCTTTCCTCCTTTTCCACTGATTCCTCAAGTACTCCAGAAAGCCACCGTTTTGAGAGCCAAAATGATTCTCATTGCTCCCTATTGGCCTCGACAGATTTGGTTTCCGTTCCTCCATCGTCATCTTTTGGTGCAGCCGTGGCATCTGGACCCAGTGCCAGACCTTCTGATTCACAAATCGGGTAAGCTGCACCGGTCTATCCCTTCTCTCAACCTCACAGCATGGTTGCTCCACTTCCTTCCTTAGCCAGGCTTCCTATGATCTCTAATCCTGTTAGAGACATCATAGTAGCTTCCCTAAAATCCTCCACTAGGAGGATTTATACTAGCAAATGGAAACGCTTTTCTTGTTGGGCAAAAGCTAAAAATATTGATCCCTTTACTGCTCCAGTACAAGCAGTTTTGGATTTCTTAGCGGAAATCTTTCACGCGGGCTCCTCTTCTTCCACGGTCAAAGTTCAGTTGTCTGCTATCTCGAACTTTCATGTCTGGTTCGCAGATCACAACATTATGTCCCACAGGCTTTGTAGAGCCTTCTTAAAAGGAATTTTTCTCCTGAAACCTCCAATCAGGAGTCCTCCTCCTCAATAGGACCTAAATTTAGTGCTGACATCCTTGATTCTTCCTCCCTTCGAGCCAGCTGTTTCATGGTCCCTGAAATTTCTTTCATGGAAAACTTTATTCCTGGTTGCTATTACATCGGCTAGGCGGGTATCTGAACTTCATGCTCTCTGTTCGCCCCCCCTATTTAGTCTTCCACAAAGACAGAGTATCATTGAGAACTAATCCGACCTTTTTGCCTAAGGTCGCCTCAAAGACTAATTTGAATCAGGCTATTGATCTTCCTGTATTTTTCCCAAACTACTCAAACAGATCGGAACAAAAGTTACATTATCTTGATGTTCACCGCCAACTTAGATATTATTTGGACAGAACAAAACAATTCAGGAAATCCGATCAGCTCTTTGTTTCTTATGCTGATAACAAAAAAGGCCTTCCTGTCTCAAAAGTGACCTTATCTAGATGGCTTTCTTCTGTCATCTCTGAAATTTATCAGCTCAGGGGAAAACAGCTGTGCTCGAAACCTAAAGCGCATTCAACCAGAAGCTTAGCCACTGCCACAGCTTTTCAAGCTAGACTTCCATTAGACACTATTTGTGCAGCAGCCACTTGGGCCACTCCTCATACTTTTCTCATTACAAATTGGATTTGGCCTCCAGGGACAGAGCCAGTTTTGGCTCTACAGTTCTCAAGAGTCTGTTCCATTGAGCCACCCAGGATAGAGGTGCTAGGGACGCGGTCCCATCAAGCAAGAATGAAGGCGAGATTGACAACTTAACATTGAGAAGTTATGTACCTACCATAACGTTCCATGTTAGTTGTCTTCTCTCGCCTTCTTTCTTGCGACCCTCCCTCCTTCCCCCTGGCCTGAACAGACCTTTCTCTCTACATGGAAGAATGCTTTTTAAGACCATACAGTGCTGGTCCTCCAAAACCATCCTTCAGGTTTTTCTCTCCTTTCTTCCTTTTGGGAAGTTTTTTATGCTAGGTGTTATTGCCTATAGACAACAAACGAGATCTGGGTACTTACTGCCTCGCATCATGGGATATGGGGCTGCCTCGAGCTGGTAAAAGTGACTCTCGAGCTTAGCAAAGTGCCGAGTCGGAGCCGAGGATCGGCTCCGAACCCATCAAGCAAGAAAGAAGGCGAGAGAAGACTAACATGGAACGTTATGGTAGGTACATAACTTCTCATTTCTTCTCTACTGACTATGGGGGCTATAGAGCCAGTTCCTACAAATCAGGCAGGCCTAGGTTTTTATTAAAGACTTTTTCTGGTACCCAAGAAAGGGGGCAACTGGTGCCCTATTCTGGATCTGTTTATTCTAAACACTTTTTTTCTGGTGATTCCCAAATACAGGATGCTCACCCTTCAACAGTTACTACCAATGCTGGGGAAGGATTCATGGCTGGCAACTTTGGATCTCAAGGAGGCTTATCTGCACATCCCAATAAGAGAAAGTTGCAGGCAGTTCCTTCACTTCTCTGCACTGCCCTTTGACTTATCTACTGCTCCCATAGTTTTTACGAAGTGCCTGGCTCCAGCCATTGCTTTTTGCAGGCAGAGAAAATTCAAATTTATCCTTACCTGGACGACTGTCTCATTCACTCAAACTCCCCAGAACAACTAGAAAAGGATTTGGTCTTCGTGAAGAACATTCTCACCTCTTTGGGTTACACACTCAACGAAAAGAAGTCAAAGTTGGTTCCTCCAAGGGAGATTGTTTTCCTGGGAGCGAGTCTGAATACAGCCACCCAGATGGTATTCCTCCCTCAACAGAAGCAAGATCTTTCGGCTTACTTCATGAACTTGGCAAGCATGACCCAGCTCTCTGCAAGGCAATTCCTGCAAGCACTGGGGTTCATGACTTCATGTATTTTTTTGATCCCATATGCAAGGCTGCATATGAGAGAACTTCAGTGGTACCTCAAGAATCTTTGGTGTCAACACACACACGACTTGATTCTTCCCCTAATTCCCAGTCTACAAATTGAGTTCCTCTGGTGGGCGACATCTTTTTCTCAGATCAAGGGTCTGCCTTTCTGCCCACGACCTGCCAGCCAGACTCACCACAGACTCCTCGAACGCAGGGGCATTCAGGGGACTTGGAGCCCCCAGCAGATTCATCTGCACATAAACTTAAAAGAATTGATGGCAGTACAGCAGGCCTTGCTGGCTTTCAAGGACCTACTCTACCTCAGGACTCTGATCAGGACAGACAATACCGCAGTCATGTGGTACATCAACAAGAAGGGGGGACTCACTCTTACCCCTTGTGCAGACAAAGCATGAGACTTTGGTCCATAGCAGCATCCATGGGCATATGTCTAATAGCCCAGTATCTTCCAGGGAGGCTAAACTCCTTGGCGGATCATTTGAGCAGACATGTTCTGGATCCTCACGAGTGGCAACTGAACAAGGTAATTTTCTATCGCATCACTCAGCAGTGGGGCACCCCACAGGTGGATCTTTTCTCCTCTCACCAATCATCCCTTTCCAACCTTTTGCACCAGGGAGTCTCACAACAAAGCTTGGAGGGTGGACACGTTGTCCTTCCCATGGACACATCTCTCAGTTTATGCATTCCCTCCTCTGCCTCTTCTTCCCAGGGTGCTGCTAAAGATAAGGGACGAAAAACCAAAGGTCATTCTGATAGCTCCAGATTGGCCCAGGCAGCATTGGTATCCCCTCCTTCGCAGCCTTTCCCAGGCTTAACCTTGGCATCTTCCCCTTGTACCAGATCTGTTGGTTCAGGAAGGAGAGAAGTTCCTTAATCCTACTCTTCAAACTCTGCATTTAACTGCCTGGCTAATACTTTGTCTTTTCCAGCAGGGGATTGAAGTTCAGGAGGCCTAGCACAAGAAAATCCTATGCAGATAAATGGAAGAGATTTTGCTCTTGGATGCTGGCTAAAGAAGACTCTTCTCGTCCTTCTCTTTCCCTCATTCTTGATTACCTAGCAGGATTGCTTAATGGTGGACTTTCCCTTTCTTCAATCAAAATTCACACTTCAGCAATTTCTGCTCATTGTTCTTTTGAGCAACCCTTTTTTTCTCACCCCTTGATGAAACAGTTCCTGAGGGGAGCTAGTAATCTTAGACCTCCCAGAAGAGCTCCTACTCCTGCTTTGGGATCTTAATTTTGTCCTGGAAAAACTTACTCTGCCTCCCTTTGAACCAGCTGCCTCTGCAGATTTGAAGCTTCTCTCTTGGAAGACTGCTTTTCTTTTGGCTTACTTCAGCCAGAAGGGTATTGGAGCTGCAAGCCTTAATGGCAGTAGAACCTTTCATTATTTTTCATTCTGATCAGGTTTCTCTGAGAACTAATCCCTCCTTTGTGCCCAAGATAGTTTCCAGTTTAACCCTTAACCAGTCTATTCACCTGCTTACATTTTTCAACAATCCCCAGAGTAAAGGGGAAAGGATTATGCACTCTCTTGATGTGCATAGACAGCTGAGATTTTACTTAGGACTAAATCCTTTCGAAAATCTGAACAGTTGTTGGTTAATTTTGCTCCTGGGGCTCAGGATAAACAAAACAAACCATCTCCAAATGAATTGCTCATTGTATTCACTTTTGTTACCTGCAGCATGGGAGGGTTCCCCCTCAGGGTATTAGGACCCATTCTACTAGAGCAGCCTCTACCTTTGCAGCTTTTCTGAGTGGTATGCCTACTAAGAACATTCTAAAAGCAGCTACGTGGTCTTCTGTCCATACTTTCACAAAGCATTACAATCTACCTTTGTTTTCTAAATCCAGGGCTGGTTTTGCCTCTGCAGTTTTGCTGGGCCACCTTACCAATCCTTAATCTGTGATCCTTCCTCCCCCCCCTTTGTCTCTTTCCTGGGCTTTGGGAATCAACACATGTGAGGACTGCAACAACATAGTACAGTTGTGTGCACTTAACATAAATGTAGATCTTAGAGTGTATTCACTGTTGCAGTCCTGGTTTCCTACCCTCCATTCCCCCTTTGTTCCCAAGGCACAGACTACATATTATTTTTTTGTATGACGTGTCCAGGGTGCTACCTTCCTGGGTTAGCCTTTTTTGGGGGGCTTTTGACAGTTAAGGGAAGAAAAACTGAGGAAATCTCGTTGGCTGCTTCCCTTTATACCTGACGTTCTGACAGTTTTACAGCAGATGGCAGCAGACGTCGTATACCAAGGCCTCTGGTATTCGGGCCGACTGGGGGCTACCGGGAGCCGGATAAACCTATATGTGAGGACTATAACAAGTGAATACACTCTCTCTAAAATCTACATTTAAAGTAAGTGTACACAACTATACTTCGTGCTTCACTGTTGCAGTCGTCACATTTCATTATCTGCCTGCAGGTAGCCCTCAGCTTGCCTGAATACCAGAGTCTTTGGATTTCTGCGTCTGATGCTGTCACTTCTTCCATGACGTCAGGTCGTCAGGGGTATAAAACATGCAGCCAATGCCATTACATCAGCCTTACTTGCCTTGCGGTGCCCGAAGCCGTTTGCAAGTGCCGGTCGGCCGACTCCTGAAAGTTTAGTTTTCGGAATTCAGACCTGAAGTCTTCAAAAAAGATAAGTACCCCATTGGGGATCCTTTTTTTCTTGTCCTAACCGATGTCAGAAAAAATTAACAATGGTCTTGCCTGTGGAAAGCAAATACCTCTTAGAGATTTTCATTCTTACTGCCTCACCTGTTTAGGCCCTGACCACAACATCCCTTGCTGTCTGTTTTGTGCCTTGTTCAATGCCCGAACTATTCTTCATCGGGCTATTTTTGTAGCTAAAATACCTTCGTTCTCTATCTCCGTACTCCGAAATGGCTTCATTAAGCCATCCAGCTACCGATCTTCCGAAAAAAAAAAAAAAAAAAAAAAAAAGGATAAAGACGGACCGCATAGGTCCAAAACTGCTGATGCTTTCGTTAAGCTAGTCGCCAGTCAGCCGGTACTCCAGTGAGGCGCTTTCCTGATACCGCTACTACAGATTTGCATACCACTACTGAGACCCATTCGGAGTTGGGTATGCCGCGAGATGCTTCGACTATGGAACCTGCGGTTGTCTATCTTGGATGGGTCCAGAGCTGCTGTGCAGGCACCGGCTTCTGAGGGTGCATTCAGGCCTACCGATTTTCATATTAAACAGACTTCTTTTCAAGCTAGAAATGCCGAATTCGTCAAACCTAAAGCTTGTATCACGCCTAGAAAATCGACCAAACCGCATACTCAGGCCCATATGCCTCAGAAACAAATGATTAAAATGGCTGAAGACCTTTATTACCTTTAGTTAAGGTAAGCCAGCCTTCCCCCTCTGAGACCTAGAACTGGTTTTCTTTCTGAATCTTCTGATCAGGAATCTGATCTCTTCCTTCCGACTACCATGATTTACCCTTATTTACTTATTAGGATTCTGATGCAGAGGATTCCATTCCCTCTGCTTCAGCTCAAGAAGATTTTTCTTTTGGTGAAACCTTGCATACCCTTACGGAGCATTTCCGCTGGGAAAGCCAGGCGTATTTGGAGACCAAAAAGAGACTTGGGAATTTTTTTCTCCTGCCTCAACACAGGCTTCTAGCTATCCCTCATGTTCTGGCGATTGTAGATTTCTCTGAATCCAGCCTTACCCCAGATACTGCCTCCAGCTCCCAGGAAACCTGATAGGCACTACAGAGTACTTGACTCTCTCAAATTCCTCTTCAAAAATCCCACTGCGGATCCAGAGACCATTTCCCAATGACCAAAAGGCATTAAGGCTACTACTACTGCCAAAAATCCTACACCTTCTGATAGGGACTCTAGAGTTTGACAGACTGGGTAAGAAGGTATACACTTGTACTACTTTGGCCATTAGGGCTTTAAATTTACAGTTTCATATGTTAAAGCATCAGCAGCATGTTATGGGACTACTAAAATGGAAAATTATGTTGATTTCTGACTGTGCTGAACACAGAGTTGCAAGAGTTGATGCAAGAGTTGATGCATTCTGCTGAACAAGTTGGTAAACATACTTTGCAATGTGGTTTTGATGCTCTGGAAGCATCTTGCAGGGCTGCAGTCACTGCGTCTGTACTTAGAAGGCATGCTTGGCTTAAGGAACAACTTGCTCTGAGTTACTGCGCAATGGTATCTCCTATACTGAGCCAACAGATATTGTCAACATACTGGCCGAAAGATTCGATGTCAACCTTACACCTCCTCACCTCCAAAGGACCAATCTCAATACTGGAAGAATGCCGGGCAACCCTGCATTACTGCAGCACAGGTCAAAGCTGCATTGTCTAAGGCCAAGAATACAGCTTCCATGGGACCCGACAGTATCCCTGGCTGTGTTCTATATGAATTACAAAGTGAACTGGCACCACATCTGTGTGCTCTGTTCACTCACAGCCTCACCTCAGGCTTTGTCCTTACCGAATGGCGCACTGCTACAGTCATCCCTCTCCATAAAGGAGTGACTACAGACCCTGGAAATTATTGCCCCATTAGCCTAACGAGTCTGATATGTAAGGCTATGGAGCGCATAATTGTGGACCTAATTAATAAGGATATAGGGACTCTCCAAACTCTAGATCCCACGCAGTTTGGTTTTATGAAAGGTAGATCATGCATGCTCAACCTGGTTGACTTTGTCACCAGAGCGGTGGATGAAGGTAAGGCAGTTCATACAGCCTACCTATATCTGGCCAAGGCCTTTGATACCGTTCCTCACTCATGAATTATTGATAGACTCACCAAATTAGGCATCAACCCCTATATCGTTAGGTGGGTTGCAAACTGGCTCACAGAACACTGTGTTAAAATAGCGGACTCAAGTTAGACTGCAGACCAGTCACGAGTGGAGTCCCACAGGGACCGGTCCTGGGTCCCTCATGTTTTAAATCTACTTCTCAGAAGTCCAGGCCAACTTGGAGGGACTCTGGCCGACCAAATTCTCAGAAGATAGCAATCTGGAAGCCATAATTAACTCCCCAAGTGCTGCAGACATCCTACAGAAATGCTTCACTGAGACCAGTGACTAGTGTCGAAACCATGGCCTTAAGCTTAATGCCAAAAAGTGCACTGTTATTCCCTTTGAGAAACTCAGTTCCCACTAATCCCCACATCGATAGGAGCCCACTGAACACTGAAGGTAGTTATAAGAAATCTGGGGTCACAGGTTGATAGCAACCTCTCCTTTGACCACCACATTGCCACTGTGGTCAGAAAGTCCTATGTGGCACATCTCATTACCAAGGGTTTTGCATCCAGAAAGAAAGAGGTGGTAATTTCTCTCTCCTCTTCCCTCAGACCAATCTGACTATAATGCCCCATTTGGCATGTACCTCACTAGACCCCTGCAACAGCTGGAGAGGCCACAAGAGTATCTCACTAAGAGGATCCTGGGCCTTAAACACATGCCCTACATGGACAAACTCAAAAAAAAAAAAAAAAAAAAAAAAAAAACTCCAGCTGTTCTCTCTCATGTCGCCTGCTAAGAGGCGATATCTGCTTGACTTACAAAGCCATGTCTGACCCAGCTCTGTTAGAAGTGCTACATCTACAGAAATCCCAATCCTTCTGCACCACATGCTCCAGAGACCTCAGCCTCATTACCACAATCAGCAGAACATGCTGGAGGGGCAGGCTGATAACCCAGAGACTATCCATGCTGTGGAATAGAATTTCCCATACATGTCAAGCAGAGCACCTCACTAGCCCTCTTCAAGAGAAATATTGAGTGGATGGGAAATGGAAAGTTCACCCCGGGATCACGTCAGTGGCAGTACTTGAGGCACTGGAAATTAACAGGCGACACAATGCCAGGGCACTTCTGTGGGCTTGGCTAGTAAAGGCCCCAGGGCCATTAGCCTCGTACAAACCTATGAACAATGAATCAAAAAGAACATCCAATGCCATTTTGGTCAAAATGGCACATCCATTTCTAGCCTGTCTTTCCTCATCTTTTAAATCACCTCACTCTCTTTTTTTTTTTTTTTTATTCTTCCCCTACTGTTTCCTCCTAATCTCTGCACCCGCTTTTACTCCACCATCTCTCCAAACAACTCTGTGGATCAGTTTACAGCCATAACAGTTATGTCCAATTAGCTTTATAACTACATCACTGCTTTTACTATTGTACTAATGTTTCAATATGTGCCATCACAGATGTAACCAATGCTCCTATGCATATATGATGCATACTCAGGTTCGTAGGTAGTAGGCTATCAGCCCAAGGGCCTAAGTAAGCCTAGCCAACAAGGTTCCCTGGCTTATGCCACCCAAGAAAGTTATTTTCCTGTGCCCCTGTCGAGCAGAGCCACAGAAGTGATCCCCGGGGTGCATTTCCTACTCCATGTATATCCACTGTCCTCGTGTAACCAAGTTACTCATTTTACGTTTGGGGCTTATGCTGACATTGTTAAATTGCATTTATATCAGTTTTATTAATTTTCAATATTAATTTCTCTACTGAATGTATCTTTGTGTGGAGCTTTTCTCTCCAGCCCTTTGCTTTAAAAGGACCTGTCCAGTTGGATTTTCTCGGTAAACAAATTAAATAAATTTTAAAATAAAAAATCTCTTGGAGAGGGGGGGCTGGAGGTAAACCAGAGAGAAAAACACTCAACCAATTTAGTGATGTCGTCCACTGCTATAACATGTCTGGGGCTCTGGAGAATTCCCTCATTGGTCTATTCTCTGAGTAAGTAAAACAAGCCAATTTCTGGTATTCTCATTTTAGAGAGCAAGGTCAAAGAACATAGCCCTCTGCAGTATCTACTTGTGTGAAAGGGTGGAATCTGCTGATGCCAGCTTTAGAGTTTTCCAAACTGGTTATGCAGGGAGCCTTCATGAACAGCTGTACTACTGCAGCTTACTCCCAATCTGGATATGTGGGAAGCCTTCAGGGACAGCTGTACTACCGCAGCTTATTCCCAAGTTTGTGACTTCCTTATAGTATGTGCCACATGACCATTATATTGTCTGAGCACATATGCAGGGCCCAGACGTCCATAACTAGTTGAAAGCACCAGTCACCTAAACAGCTGCCATAATTTCTTTTATTTATTTATTTGTTGACCGGGAAAGTCAGACTAGGTTCCACAGTGCCTGTTTTCAGCGGAGGCCTGGGGAGAAATGCTCCAGATTCTTAGGTTGATGAGCCTCTTGTGCCCCGTAAAATAGATGCCCCCTTGAGAGTTTGGGTATGCACCCGACCACCACCCAGCTGCAGTACAGGCATCTGTACCTAATGCGTTGGCAAGTGCTAGCTGTCTGAAAACTAGGTCCTTGTCTGGATGTTCTTCATGTTTCACTGTTGCAGTCATCACATTTGGATCTGCTTGCAGGTAGCCCTCAGCCAGCCTGAATACCAGAGTCTTGGATTCCTGCATCGTTTGTGGTCTTCTTCCATGACATCCGGTCATCAGGGGTATAAAACATGCAGCCAACGCCATTACATCAGTCTTAACTTGCCGTGTGGTGCCCGAAGTAGAAGCAGTTCGATAGTGCAGGTCAGCAGACGCCTGAAAATTTCGAGTTTCATTACCAAATTCTTCAAAAAAGCGAAGTACCCTGTTGGGATCCTTTTTCTTGCTCTAACCAATGTCAGTAAAAGTTAACAATTTTCTTACCTGTGGAAAGCAAATACCTCTAAGATTTTCATTCGTACTGTATTCCTTGCTTAGGCCCAGACCACGACGTCCCTCGCTGTCGGTTTTGTGCCTTGTTCAACCCCCAAACTGTTAGTCATCTGGCTATATTTGCAGCAAATTATTTTGGTACTCTGTATCCGTACTCTGAAATGGCTTCGGTAAGCCATCTAACTACCAATATTACAAAAAAAGTAAGGATAAAGACAGAGACGGACCGCATAGGTCCATAACTGCCGACTACGCTTCTTTAAGCTAGTTGCCAGTCCGCCGGTACTCATTGAGGCACATGTTCTTCGTGTTTCACTGTTGGCAGGTTGACCTCAGTCTGCCTGATTAACAAAGTCTTGGGTCATGGTCGGTTGCTGTCCTTTCTTCCATGATGTCAGGTTGTCAGGGGTATAAAACAGGGCAGCCGACGTCATTACATCAGTCTTTCTTGCCGCTCTGTGTCCGAAGCAGAAGCAGTTCGCAAGTGCTGGTTGGCAGACTCCTGAAATTTTCGTTTTCGTGTTTCAGAACCGAAGTCTTCAACTAAAAGCTAAGTACCCCATTGGGGAAACTTTATTTATTTTTTTTTTTTCTTGCTTCTTACCGATGTCAGTAAAAGTTAATAATTGTATTACTTGTGGGAAGCAAATTCCTCATAAGGATTTTAGTTTGTACTGTATTCCTTGCTTAGGCCCTGACCATGAAGTACCTTTCTGTTGGTTTTGTGCTTTTATTTAATCAGTGCACTATCTGTCGGTACATTTTTGCTGCTAAATATTTCGGTTCCCACTTTAATTATCCAGAAATGACGTCTGTTAGCCCATCAGCTTACTGGAATACTGAAAAAACTCTAAAGAAAAAGGCTGTTGAGGTTCAAAACTGCCGACGCTTCTCCTAAGCCAGTCACCAGTTCGCCGGTACTCTGGTGCTTTCACAGCCCCTGATACCTGCTTCTTCTGATTTGTAGGCCTCTACTGAGACCCATTCAGAGTCCGGTATGCTGCGAGATGCTTCATCTATAGAACCCGCAGATGTCTCTACCTTGGATGGGTCCAGAGCCGCTGTGCAGGCACTGGCTTCTGAGGGTGTATTCAGGCCTACAGATTTGTATATTAAACAGACACCACCTTCAATATTAAGGTCAAAATCTCGATTTATGTCTAAAAAAAGGACACCCAGGCCACATGTTCAGGCTCCTATGCCTAAAAAACATGATCAAAATGGCTGAAGATTTAATTACTCTAATCAGGGGTAGTCAACCCCCCCCCCCCTCTAAGAGGCTTGGGGCTGAACTTGACTATGAATCTTCTGACTCTGTTTCTTCTGACTCTTCTAATGAACAGGATTTGTCCATACCTACTTATGAGGACTCTGATGCAGAGAATTCCATTCCTTCTGCTTCTCCCCCTGAGGATTTTTCTTTTGGGGAAACTTTACATACCTTACGGGAGCATTTCCACTGGGAAAGTCAGGATTTTTCTGAATCCAAAAAGAGGCTTAGGGATTTCCTTCTTCCTTAGCATAGGCCTTTGGCTATACCTCCTGTACTAGACATTGTTGATGTGCTTATGGCCCCCTGATTCCCTGCCTCCGGCCCCTTGTAAGCCAGACAGATACTACAGGGTTCCTGACGCCCACAAATTCCTTTTCAAAAATCCTGTTGCGGACCCTGAAACAATTTCTCAGGGGCCCAAGGGCATTAAGGCTGCTTTGCTAAAAATCCTACACCTTCTGATAGACTCCAGGGCGCTGGTTAGATGGGGTAAAAAGGTTTATACTTCTGCCGCCTTGGCAATCGGGGTTTTAAACTGTCAATTCCATATGCTAAAATATCAACAGCATATCTTGGGATTGCTAAAGCAGAAAGTGATGATTTCTGACTGTGTGGAAAATAAGGATTTACAGGATTTATTGCATTCAGCTGAATAAGTTGGAAAACATACTTTGCAATGTGGTTTTGATTCTTTGGAGGCCTCTTGCAGGGGGATGCTGATGTCCTTCATGGATGCATCTGCAGTCATAACAACTGGGTTGTCCTGTCGTCAGGCAGCCCTTCGGTCGGCCGGATTCCATAGTCTGGGTCCGGCTTCGGCTGATGTCGCACTTCACCCGACGTCATCTCTGCTGGTCTTCGGGTATAAAGGCATCAGCCAACGCCATTTTCCCCAGTCTTTCTTGCCGCGTGGCGCCGAAGCTGTTCGCAAGTGCCGGTCGGTCAGATCCAGAGATAACTACTACCGAATACTACTTCGAAGACTTCTAAAAAGCTAAGTACCCCGTTGGGGACTCTTTCTTGCCTCAGCCGATGTCAGAAAAAGTCAATAACTGCTTAACTTGTGGGAAACAAATACCTCATAAAGATTTCCACTCTTACCTTGCTTAGGCCCAGACCACGACGTAGCAGCCTGTTCGGCCTGTGCTTCCTTCAACCGACGAACGCTAAGGCGTCGGTTGGAGTTTGCTGACCCAGACTTTGGAATCCGGCCGACCGAAGGGCTGCCTGACGACAGGACAACCCAGTTATGACTGCAGATGCTATCCAGTTCGGACATCTACATTTATGGTAGGTACAAAACTGTACTTTCTCAAGAGTCTGTTCCATTGAGCCACCCAGGATACAGGTGCTAGGGACACGGTCCCATCCAGCAAGAATGAAGGCGAGATTGACAACGTAACATTTAGAAGTTATGTACCTACCATAACGTTCCATGTTAGTTGTCTTCTCTCACCTTCTTTCTTGCGTCCCTCCCTCCTTCCCCCTGGCCTGGACAGATCTTGAAGGGCTTCTTTCTCAGGTTTCACTCTCCTGAGTCTTCAGTAGAAAGAGTCTATCTTAAGAACCTTTTGCCTAGTTCTTCTAGGCTAGTCTTTGCTCTTCCTTTGGGAATAGTATTATTTAGCAGGGTATTATAGCTACCAAACGAGATCTGAGGTAGTCTCGCCTTGCATCATGGGATATAGGGTTGCCTTGAGCTGGTAAAAAGAGTTCTCAAGCTTAGCAAGTGCCGAGTCGGAGCCGAGGATCGGCTCCGAACCCATCCAGCAAGGAAGAAGGCGAGAGAAGACAACTAACATGGAACGTTATGGTAGGTACATAACTTCTAATTTCATATCCTTAAATATCAACAGCATGTTATGGACTTACTGAAACAGAAAATGTTGATTTTTGATTGTGTGGAAATTAGTTACAGGATTTGTTGCATTCAGCAGAACAGGTTGGAAAGCATACTTTGCAATGTGGTTTTGATTCCTTGGAGGCCTCTTGCAGGGCCGCCGTAACTGGATCTATGATAAGAAATGCCTGGCTCAAGGGGCAAAATCTGCCTGATCATGTTAAAGCTAAATTGTTGGATGCCCCTTTACAGCACGATAGTCTGTTTGGTAATAAGGCAGAAGAGGTTTCAAAGAAAATAGAAGACAAAGCTAAATCTATGCAAACTGTAAAAGATTTCTTGCAAGTGCAGTCACCCAGGTTCAGTAAGCACTGGCCTACTAAGAATTGGTCCTTTCCTGTGTCCAACAGAGCCACTTAGGGCAAAACCAGGCACTCAAGGCTCCAGATATCAATCACAGGGATCGTACAGGTCAAAGCAATGGGGTGCCTCCACCTCCAAACCTGAAGGTACCAAAGCACAACCCCTACAGTAAGAAGTCTCAATGACTTTCCTCTACCATCTCCAAGCACTTATCTTTTGGCAGCCCCCTTAGAGGGAAAACTATCACTTCATGCTCAGAATTGGCAGTTAATTACCCAGGACAAGTGGGTATTAAACATAGTATCCCAGGGGTACAGGTTTCATTTCCATACTTTGCCAATTCCAAACGGTTGGCCAGATCTGCCACAAAACCAGTGGGCAGAGGCTCAGAAACAAGTCATATCCCTCATGGATACGGGGGCTATTCAGCCGGTACCAGAAAAGGAAAAAGGACAAGTCTTTTATTCAAGAGTTTTCCTGGTACCCAGAAAATACAAATCATGGCATCCAATACTGGACTTATCAATTCTAAACACATTCCTGGACATTCCAAAATTCAAAATACTGACTTTACAACAGCTACTGCGTATGCTAGGCAAGAATGCCTGGTTAGTAACTGTCTACTTAAGAGGCATACCTGCATATCCCAATAAGGGAATCTTGCAGAAGATACCTCCGCTTCAAAGCAGGCTTTTTGCATTACCAATTCTCTGCACTGCACTTTGTAAAGACCCTGGGCGCAGTAGATAAGCCAAAGTGCCTGGCACCAGTAATTGCATTGTGCAAACAAAGAAACA
Organism: Protopterus annectens; assembly: GCF_019279795.1. Classification (NCBI taxonomy): domain Eukaryota; kingdom Metazoa; phylum Chordata; order Ceratodontiformes; family Protopteridae; genus Protopterus; species Protopterus annectens. The sequence goes on from NC_056749.1 coordinate 19,383,434, forward strand.
TTCAGATTTGTCCTTATCTGGGCGATTGTCTCATTCAAGCAGAGGACAAGGACACTCAACATCTGGCATTTGTAACCAGGCTTCTAGCATGCCTAGGGTACACCATAAACGCAAAGAAATCACAATTGGTACTCAAATAATTACATTCCTGGGTGCAAGCTTCAATACAACTGCCCAGATGGCTTACCTCATGCCAGACAAACAAATGCAATTGACAACATAATTCAAACAAATGGCAACAAAAACCCAGTTATCTGCAAGACAAATTTTGCAGGCTTTGGGGTTCATGGCATCCTGCATTCTACTAATTCCAAATGCGAGACTGCATATGAGGAAACTTCATTGGTACCTAAAAAGTTTATGGAGTCAACATTGTCACAGCCTGGAAACCATGATTCCTCTCATTCCCTGCCTACAACAGGAGTTTCTTTGGTGGGCAGAGGCATGTCACCAAAATAAGGGACTGTCATTCACTCTACTCCTTGCCATCCAAACCCTAACTACAGTCTCATCAGACTATGCTTGGGGGGCCCACCTGGCAGGGAGATGCATTCAGGGCAAATGGAACCCAAACGAAATGCATCTACACATCAACCAGAAAGAAATGCTAGCTGTTTAGAATGCTCTGACAGCCTTCAAGGACTTAATTCATCCAGGACAACTATTGATAAAGATGGACAACACCACAGTTATGTGGTACATAAACAAGCAGGGGGGTACCCATTCCTACCCCCTTTGCAAACTAGTCATGGCCTCGTGGAACACAGCCTTGACTTACCAAATACATCTTCAAGCTCAATTCCTGCAAGGAAAGCAAAATACTCTGTTAGATGACCTAAGCAGAAATCTTATGGACCTGCACGAATGGAAACTGGATCCACATATCTTCAGCATGTTAACACAGAAATGGGGAAGCCCAGGCATAGTTTTGGGGAGAGGCAAATAGATCTATCAGTTGGACATATTCTGCACAAGAACTCCTCACAAAAAAGCATGAAAGTGGGTGCTCGATCCTTCAGCTGGAGAAACCTATCAGTCTGTGCCTTTCCCCCTCTGCCTCTACTCTCCAAGGTCTTGCTAAAAGTCAGACAGGAAAAAACAAAAAATTATTCTAATTGCTCCGGACTGGCCTCGCCAACACTGGTACCCGCTTCTAAGGTGGTACTTGCCTCAAACACACCTCATCTATAGTCTCAGCAGAACTATCAAATTCTGCACACTCAGCTCCAAACTCTGAATCTTGCAGCATGGCTAATCAACTAATTATTCAAACCACATCTCTCAGTAAACCTGTGATGGATGTCAGTTTGGAAGCCAGAAGGCCTAGTACTAGAAAATCTTATGCTGATAAATGGAAGAGATTCTATGCTTGGAACCAAGCACAAGGAATAGACACAGCAAAACCCAATATTCCTCAGATTTTACAATACTTGACTGAGATGCTTGACAAGGGCCTATCTTTTTCTTCAATAAAAATCCATGCCTCTGCCATCTCGGCTGATTACAACACAGAGCCTCCCCTTTTTTCTCTGCTAAAACAGTATTTCAGAGGGGCCATAAGGCCTCCCAGGAGAGCGCCAACTCCAGCATGGGACCTCAATTTTGTGCTGGAAAAACTCACCCTGCCTCCTTTTGAACCAGCAGCTACTGCGGATATAAAATTTCTTTTTTGGAAGACTGCTTTTCTTTTGGCAGTCACTTCAGCTAAAAGGGTTTCAGAACTATAGGCTCTCATGGCAGTGCAGCCTTTCATTATTTTTTACCCGGACAGGGTGGCCCTCGGGACCCGTCCTTTTATGCCTAAGGTGGTATCCAGTGTGGTTCTTAACCAGACCTTTCACCTGCGAACTTTTTTCCCAAATCTGCAGAAGGGGGAGTAGATTCTGCATTCATTGAATGTACACAGGCAACTAAGATTCTACTTAAACAGGACAAAATCTCTAAGTCTGAGCAACTACTGGTAGCATTTGCTGCAGGATCAGAGGGGAAGGCTATATCAAAAACTGTTTCTAAGTGGATAAGCCATTGCATTTATTTCTGCTACTTGCACCATGTTAAACCTGTGCCTAAGGGGATCAGATCCCATTCCACCAGGGCTGCCTCTACTTAAGCAGCTTTTCTCAGAGGGGTCCCTACCAGAGACATTCTAGAAGCTGCTACTTGGAGCTCAGTTCATACGTTCTCAAAGCATTATTTACTTCTCTTCTCTAAATCCAGGGCAGACTTTGCCACTGCAGTCCTGCAGGACCTTATAGCTGCTCCTAATGCTGTTTAGTTCCATCCTCCCATCCATAGCTTTAGGAGTCTACCCAAATGTAGTGACTGCAACAGTGAAACACGAAAAACATAGTACAGTTGTGTACACTTACCATGAATGTAGATGTTAGAGTATATTCACTGTTGCAGTCTTGGTTTACCCACTCACCAGCCCCCTTTCTATACATTTTCTTTCCTTCACTATACTCAAAAGCCTTTGTGGTGTATTTGTTATTAGTTGAAGGTAAATTTTGTTTCTAAGGTGCATTTATATATTTACAGTTTATATATATATATATATATATATATATATATATATAATTTTTCCCCCCATTTGGGGGGCACCAAACATCTGGGGCAAGAAACTGATTTAAAATGACGTCTGCTGCATATTTTATACCCTTGACAACCTGACGTCATGGAAGAGGAGACGCAACCGACGCAGGACCCAAGACTTTGTTATTCAGGCCGACTTAGGGCAACCTGCCAGCAGATTACCCAAATGTAATGACTGCAAATGTGAATACAAATATCTACATTTATGGTAAGTGTACACAACTGTACTTTCTGCTACCTTTCCTTTTTGTGCACACTCCCTGGGAGGCGACTCTACTCTTGCCTGACTGAATCCCTAAGGTAAACTGGTCACAAGAGGTGCATCTTTGAGGTTTCAATGCTTTGTGTCAAGTCAGACAAAGAAGTTAAGCTGGTGGTGTTGGATGCCAGCTTTATACCAGGTTCTGCTGACATCCAAATGAAGGTGTACTCTGCCCCCGAGAAGAGTGGGAGGGGAGGTTGTTGAAGTTGACTGGCATTGCATGCTGCCTAGCAGAGCTCTTTCCCTATGTTCTTGTCTGTTATGGTATGTTACCTGAACAGTTGCAGTTTTCCTTGTGTAGTATTAGGAAAGTTTTTAGGTCTTACAGTTCCACAATTTTGGAACACTGCAGCTTGAGTGTGTGAGTAATAGTTTTATGCATATTGTGGGTGTTTTGTAACCAAGTGGTAGCCATAATCTTACCTTGCTTTTATACAAGATTAATCTTTGGTTAATACATGAATATGAACTGTAATGTGTATTACCCACCTTCTGTGGTGATAAAAATGAACGTGGTTTAACTGAATTATGTATGTTTTATACTCTGTTCAGTTCCTAGTCTTTAAAGTTTTGGATGTGCTCCATTAAATCAATACTTTTATCTTCAGTGACCCACTCTTCAAAAGGGCAGTCTGGTTGATGGTAGCAGGCCTTTGAAAACAATTCCTGACAGAGTGCACGTCTCTTTTGAAGGAATGCGCAGGTTCTCTGAAGACGTACCTGATTTGCCCAGTCTGTCGTACATACACACCTGCACCCCACCCCCAATGTAATGACCATTCATCCAATGCTCACTTTTAAGATTGGTGACTTTAAACTGTTGAAGGGAGAATGCTACTGGTGTTGCACAGTTCTTTAGTAGCATACAAATGTTGATCCTCTGCTAGGCAAATGTGTACTGTAGTCAACTCCCTTATGTGAAAACTTTCTACTTGCTGGGGACTACACCAAATGCAGCATGTGTGTGTGTGTGTGTGTGTGTGTGTGTGTGTGTGTGTGTGTGTGTAGCGAAAGTTGGCCAAGGTGCACAGGGACATTAATTCTAGTGATATTGCTTTGTCAGGGGAGTGGTTTGTGTGTGGAAGACTGATGTGGGGTGCAACTTAAGTGCCTCTCAAGACTTTTTCCCATAAACGGTGCAAGTCTCCATTTTGAGGGTTGGCATGGGTGTCTTTATTCAAGACTATGCATGTGTGTAGGAAGTGTGAGTGCATGTGTGTACGCATGCGTAGGATTGATGCAGGGTGAAACGCACCTCATCAAACTTCCCCCTTAAATGTGTGAAGAGGAAACGTCTTTAAGAATGGGATGTGCCACGTTGTGGGATAGCGAGTTCACGTGTGGAAGAGTGGTGCTGGCTGGCAAGGTGGAGGAAGAAGCACTGCCTTAATTTGATCTCTGTTAACGTATGTGGTGACCTAAGTTACTTTGGAGATTGTAGTGGCATATGAACACTGCTGACAGTGCTGATCTTCCTGCAGATATTGTAGTGCTGTGCCTCTGCCTGTGATCACTGCTGACCTCCCTGTGGAGACTGTAGTGGTGTGCCTCTGCCTGTGATCACTGCTGGACCTCCCTGTGGAGACTGTAGTGGTGTGCCTCAGTCTGTGAACAAAATCATTGCTGCCCTTATGTCAGCGCAGTGACACCCTGGTCCCTTTGGTCATATTTTTCTGCTTAACAGACCTTCAGTATAATTGAGCACATCCAAAACTTAGTTCAGCAGCATGGAATTTTTTTTGTTTTTGACTGTTAGATTTAAATGATTTGTCCTCTTGCCTCCTACCAGCACACGTTCTGCAAATGGCATGCTGATGAATTTGATGATGAGTGATGAGAACCACCGAGATATTTACATTAGCGTTGTGGCGATGCCTCAGTTCACCCAATGCTCCGATTGTAGGGACAGAGCTCTGACACGCTCAGGTAAGATTAAGTGCATCTAAAGTACTGTTTTGTGGCACAGAGTTCCGAGCTAAGGGAACCTGTACTGTTTTGTTGTGGTGCTATAAATCTGTTGTGCCATTGCCCAAGCCTTATTCTTGTATCCTGATTAGATTACGTTTAGCCAACTTACTACAAAGTTGAGACTCTAACGTTGGACCTTGCGTCTGTGGTAAACACCTTAACCGTTATCCCAACCCTTAAATCTACAGTGACTTTACTGTGAGGGTAAATTTAAAATACTGCTATTACAAAACTAATATTTCTGCACATGTTAGTGGTTTTTATCCTTTTTTGTGGCAAATGCAGTTTTTAAAAGTCAAAACAATGTTGCTGAGTCTTAGATATGCAGGTCTGACTGTTATAATTTGGTTAAATAGATGCTAGAAATATGGTAGAAAATGTTATAGGAAATTAATTCAAATTTGAAATGAATTTCTAGCACTTTCAGACTTTCTGAAAAGAAACAAGACCAGGGTGAAGCGTTCACTTAAAGGAGGAGAATGCAGGATGTGTCTAAAATGATTTATTAAAGACCTCCTTAGATTTAACCATGTCAGAGGTGAAGCAACTTGCAAGCTGTTTAGATTCAGGTTCGAAGGAGAGACACATTTTAAAAGGTAATACTGAAATATACTAGCACATCTGTTTCACTCCTGCCTAAGGTGCTTAAATGAATTTTTGGTTAAGAATTTTCACAACAATCTGTAAGGCCATCTTGTTTAAGAGGTAGGGGCCAAATAATGAGCCATCATTTTGTTGGTAGTAAGGTATGCTGTTTTGCTGGGGTTAGTGTTGATAGTCTATTACATTGTTTTGTAGGCAGTATGCATTTCTGTGGTGGTTCTAACTCTACAGTCTACTTGGCAGTTAATTTTTCTCTCCAGAATAATTTTTTTATTTGAAAATATTTGTGCAAAAGAAAAAAATAGTGGATGTTCTTCGTGTTTCACTGTTGCAGTTATTACATTTGGGTAATCTGCTGGCAGGTTGCCCTGAGTCGGCCTGATTAACAAAGTCTTGGGTCATGCGTTGGTTGCTGTCCCTTCTTCCATGATGTCAGGAGTATAAAACATGCAGCTGACGCCATTACATTAGTCTTTCTTACAGCGCAAGTGCCGGTCGTCCAACTCCTGAGATTTTCGTTTTCGAGTTTCAGAACCGAAGTCTTCAACTAAAAAGCTAAGTACCCCGTTGGGGAAACTTTCTTGCTCTTTCCCGATGTCAGTAAAAGTTAATAATTGCATTACTTGTGGGAAGCAAATACCTCATAAGGATTTCCATTTGTACTGTATTCCTTGCCTAGGCCCTGACCACGACATACCTTGCTGTCGGTTCTGTGCTTTATTTAATCAACGCACTATTAAACGTCGGTACATTTTTGCTTCTAAATATTTTGGCTCACGCTTTAATTATCCAGAATTGTTGGTTAGCAATCAGACTACCGGAATATCTAAAAAAAGTGAAGAAAGGCCGCTGAGGTCCAAAACAGCTGCAGACGCTTCTCCTAAGCCAGTTGCCAGTTCACCGGTACTCAGTGAAGCACTTTCACAGCCCCTGATACCTGCTAATTCTGATTTGCAAGCCTCTACTGAGACCCATTCGGAGTCCAGTATGCCGCGAGATGCTTCAGTTATGGAACCCGCAGATGTGTCTACCTTCGATGGGTCCGGAGCTGCTGTGCAGGCACCGGCTTCTGAGGGTGATGTCCTTCAAGAATGCAACTGCAGTCATAACATATGGGTTGTCCTGCCTCAGGCAGCCCTCGGTCGGCCAGATTCCAAAGTCTGGGTCCGACGTCGGCTGATGTCGCATTTCTCTCAGACGTCAGAGTGGCTGGAGTACATAAGCATCAGCTGACGCCATTTTCTTGTCTTTCTTGCCGCGCGGTGCCCGAAGCAGATGCAGTTCACAAGTGCCGGTCGGTCAGCTCCTGTATTCTTCAATTCCGAAGTCATCAAAAAAGCTAAGTACCCCATTGGGGACCTTTTCTTGCCTCAGCCGATGTCCAAAATTACTGAAAAAGTTAACAATTCTCTTTCTTGTGGTAAACAAATACCTCATAAGGATTTCCACTCTTACTGTCTACCTTGCCTTGGCCCAGACCACGACGTCTTGGCCTGTGTAGCCTGTGCTCGCTTCAACAAGTGCACTCTCAGGCGCCGGGCGGAGTTCGCTGAAGATTTTTTCGGCGAAAAATTTGCCTATACAATGCCGTCGGAGCTTCCGACATCGCAAACTCCCAAGAAACTAAAAGACCGGGACCGACATCCTCGGCCCGCGTCTACCACCGACTCCACGACAAAACCTACTGCGAGTGCTTCGGTTCCTCCTGAGACTGTTATTCCACCGCTCCGAACCGAAGACACCGCATTACTGACTACTCCGATTCCGGATATCACTCCGCCAGTTATTGATTTTCCTCCGGATACCGAAACAGAGGAAATGCCCGAGACCATTGCTGTAGATAAGGTCACTCCTGCACGTGGAGCTGCCAGGCCTCCTATGGCCATGTCTATTAAGGCCTACACTAGGGCTAAGGCAGCCAGCAAGACCAAGCATCTTTCTGCTAAAGCCTTGCCTCAGCCTACTCCAGAGACACAAATTATGACTATGGCTGCTGACTTAATTTCTATGATTAGAGGTTCACAGGCCCATCCTGAGAGAGGATCCTAGCCTCCTTCTGATAAAAGGCCCCGGGTTGAACCCTCTGTCCCTATTCCTTCAGATGAAGATTCTGAGGACTCTGTCCAATCTGATGGCCAGGAAGAGCTCTTCCAGACCTATGAGGACTCAGATGCAGAGGATTCCATCCCCTCGGCCTCCCCTCCTGAGGATATTTCTTTTGGGGAAGTTCTGCATACCATGAGGGAACATTTCAAGTGGCAAGGCCAGGAATATTCTGATTCCAGAAAGCGCCTTCGAACTTTCCTTAAAAAGCCCCAGCACAGGCCCTTAGCTATTCCTCCTCTGCTTGATGTTTTGGACGATTTATATTCTGACTCTAGTGTTACCCCTGACTCTCTTCCTCCTGCTCCAGCCAAGCCAGACAGGTATTACAGGGTCCCAGAAACACATTCCCATTTATTCAGGGCCCATACTGCTGATTTGGAAACTATTTCTCAGGGACCTAAAGGTGTTTCAGCTTCCACCTCTAAAAATCCTTTGCCCTCCAACAGGGAAGCTAGGTCATTAGAGAGATGGGGTAAAAAGGTTTACACCTCCACTACTTTGAGAGCTTTGAATTGCCTTTTTCATATGTTACAATATCAGGATTTCCTGTTAGAAGATTTACAGAAAACATTGGCCTCTCCTGATCCTTTAGACAGGAAGTCTTTGCAGGAAGCTGTACATAACTCTCAGCAAGTAAGCAATTACTTCCTGCAGTGTGGATGTGATGCACTGGAAGCTTCATGTAGGGCAGCTATGACAGGGGCAGTCATTCGTAGACATGCATGGTTAAAAGATCAACCTCTACCAGATCATGTAAAAGCAAAACTTCTGGATGCACCTTTGGAAAAGAACAAGCTTTTTGGTGCTAATGCTAAGGATGTGTTAAAGTCCATCGAGGAAAAAGCAAAATCAGTTCAGACGGTGAAAGATTTCCTTCAGGTTCAGCCCCCCAGATTCAGTAGGAATTGGCCTTCAAAAAAGCTGGTCCTTTCCTAATCCTGAAAAATTTCAAAGGGGTAAAAACAGACGTGGCCGAGGAAGAGGACAATACAGAGGTCCTTACAGGGGACGACAATGGCAGCCAGCAAACCAAAGAAGTGACACAGGGGTTTCACCTGCCCCACAGCCACAATCTCAATGACTTTCCTCTACTTCCGCCTACCAGGGAACAAATAGAAGCTCCCTTGGGCGGGAAATTATCTCTGTTTGCAGACAATTGGCACAGACTGACAAAGGACAAATGGATTTTGGACATTATAGACCAAGGTTACAGGTTCCATTTTCATACCTTACCAAGAAAACAAGGCATGCCAAGCCTACCACAAAACCAGAGGGCAGAGGCTATCAAGCAAATCTCTGTGCTTACTCGGATGAAAGCAATAGAAAGAGTTCCACAACAAGAACAAGGCCAGGGGTTTTACTCAAGACTGTTCCTTGTTCCAAGAAAAGAATCTCAATGGAGACCAATACTGGATTTGTCCGCATTAAACACCTTTCTCATAGTACCAAAGTTCAAAATGCTGACTCTACAGCAACTCCTTCCCATGCTGGGCAAGGGGTCTTGGCTGATTACTCTGGACCTCAAGGAGGCATACCTGCATGTCCCTATCAGACACAGCTGCAGAAGATACCTCAGATTTCTTGCAGGGCCAGAGCATTATCAATTCTCAGCATTGCCATTTGGCTTATCTACTGCGCCCAGAGTATTCACAAAATGCCTGGCTTCAGTAATTGCTCATTGCAGGCTCCAGGGGATCCAAATTTACCCGTACCTGGACGACTGCCTCATACAAGCGGACGAAAAATTGATGACAAAAAACTTGGACTATGTCATACGATTACTTCAAGCTCTGGGATACACAGTCAACTTCCAAAAGTCAAGACCTCAGCCATCCCAGCAAATAATCTTCTTAGGAGCCAAATTAGACACAGCCTCTCAAATGGCTTACCTAACAGAAGACAAGCAAGAGAAGTTAACTCATTTCAAAGGTTTGGCAAAACTTACCCAGATGACTGCAAGGAGATTCCTACAGGCCCTGGGTTACATGGCATCCTGCATTCTCCTGGTTCCATTAGCAAGACTACACATGAGAAAGCTTCAATGGTACTTAAAAAGCCTATGGTCTCAACACAGCAACAACTTAGAGACAACCATACCGCTCATTCCATGCCTACAAAAGGAATTCCTATGGTGGGCCTCGGTAAGCCAGGCAAACACAGGTATGCCATTCAAAAAACCACAGATAACACAGACCATGACCACAGACGCCTCAGACCTTGGATGGGGGGCGCACATGGAAGGCAGGTGTATACAAGGACAATGGTCTCCAAAGGAAATACATCTGCACATAAACCAAAAGGAAATGCTGGCAGTAATGCATGCCATCGAGGCCTTTCAACACCAACTTCAGCAAGGCCATTTACTGATACGGACAGACACCACTGTGATGTGGTATATAAACAAGCAAGGGGGCACCCATTCTTACCCCCTTTGCAGACTGACGATGCATCTTTGGGAAAAATCACTGAGCCTAAACATTCAGTTACAATCCCAGTTTGTTCCAGGCAAAGACAATGTGCTGGCGGACAGCCTAAGCAGGAATTTCACTGATCCACACGAGTGGAGGTTACATCCAAAGATCTTCACACAGCTCACTTCGACATGGGGCAGGCCAGAAGTAGACCTATTTGCCTCTCACCTCAACCATCATTTACAAAAATTCTGCTCAAGGACATACCATCCACAAGCTTGGAAAATAGATGCTCTCTCATTCAACTGGAACTTCCTAAAAATCTATGCATTCCCACCTCTGCCACTGATGACCTCAGTATTACTAAAGATCAAAGCAGAGAGACCCAAGGGGATCCTAATAGCTCCGGACTGGCCAAGACAACACTGGTATCCACTACTACGGAGCATATGTCACACCAAGAAGTGGGCCCTTCCCCAATGGCCTCTACTTTTGACTCAACACAACTTCAAAACAGTGCATCCAAACCTTCAGACACTGCAGTTAACAGCCTGGGAGATCCCATGAATAACCTCAGCCCATCTCTCTCCAAGGAAGTTCAGCGGATACTAACAGAGGCTCGCAGACCATCCACCAGAAGGGTTTACTTAGCAAAATGGAAGAGATTCAGCATTTGGAATACCAGCAAGGGACATGATGCATCATTATTGAACATCCCACTCATCCTGGAATATTTGGCAGATATGGTAAAACATGGTCTCTCATATTCTTCCATAAAGATACATGCATCAGCTATTTCGGCTAGATATAACACTGATCCGCCTGTCTTTTCACATCCTTTGCTAAGGCAATTCCTCAGGGGAATCAAGAACATTAAGCCACCAAGAAAGGCTCCAGTGCCAGCCTGGGACCTCAATTTTGTCCTAGAAAAACTGACTCTACCTCCATTTGAGCCAGCAGCTTCAGTTGACTTGCAATTTCTCTCATGAAAGACAGCTTTCCTGTTGGCAATTACCTTGGCAAGAAGGGTTTCGGAACTACAGGCCCTAATGGCAATACCACCGTTCATAATTTTCCAGAGACAGTGTTTCATTAAGGACCAACCCTACTTTTATGCCAAAGGTGGTATCTAGAGTTTCTTTAAATCAAGCTATTCATCTGCCTGCTTTCTTCCCCAATCCTGAGAATAAGGGGGAAAGACTGTTACATACCTTGGACATTCACAGACAACTTCGATACTACCTGGACAGAACCAAGACCAGTAGAAAGTCTGACCAACTTTTTGTAGCTTACGCCCCTGCAGTCCAAGGAAAAGCAATTTCAAAACAGACTATTTCAAAATGGATTGGACATTGCATCAGATTCTGTTATTCCTTTCATGGAAAGACTGTTCCAGCCAATGTCAGACCACATTCCAACAGAGCTACAGCCACCTCTACAGCATTCTTAAGAGGGGTGCCTACTAAGGACATTCTAGAAGCTGCTACATGGAGCTCCGTGCATACATTCTCCAAACACTACAATCTCCGTCTATACTCCAGATCCAGAGCAGGCTTTGCTTCGGCAGTCCTGCAGGGTTTGATTGCCACACCATCTTTTTCCTTGAGCATTCCTCCTCCCCCAGCTAAGCTATGGTATTCTACCCATATGTTATGACTGCAGTTGCATTCTTGAAGGACATAGTACAGTTTTGTACCTACCATAAATGTAGATGTCCGATAGATATGCAACTGCAGTCGGATTTTTCCCTCCCTCCATACCCCTCTATGCCTAGGGTCCACTCCTATCCCTGTTTATCTTAGCTGGGGATATCTGTTATGGTGTATCTGTTTATTGCTCATTTATTTCTCTGGAATCCTGTTTTTGTCTTCCAATTTGATTTCAGCCTTCCTTGGAGGGCACCTGGCATCTGGGGCAAGAAACACTGAAGAAAATGGCGTCGGCTGATGCTTATGTACTCCAACCGCTCTGACGTCTGAGAGAAGTGCGACATCAGCCGACGTCGGACCCAGACTTTGGAATCCGGCCGACCGAGGGCTGCCTGAGGCAGGACAACCCATATGTTATGACTGCAGTTGCATATCTATCGGACATCTACATTTATGGTAGGTACACAACTGTACTTTTTCAGGGCTACAGATTTGTATATTAGACTGACACCATCTTCAAAACCAAGGCCAAAATCTCGATCCGTGTCTAAAAAAAAAAAAAAAAACCCCCGCCTAGGCCACGTGCAGGCCCCTATACCTAAGAAACAAATGATCAAAATGGCTGAAGATTTAATTACTCTGATCAGCGGTAGCCGACCCCCCCCCCCCCAAGAGGCATAGGCAAGATATTGACTATGAATCTTCTGAACAGGATTCTATTTCTTCTGAGTCTTCTAATGAACATGAATTGTTTATACCTACTTATGAGGACTCTGATGCAGAAGATTCCATTCCTTCTGCATCTCCTCCTGAGGATTTTTCTTTTGGGGAAACTTTACATACCTTAAGGGAACATTTCCACTGGGAAAGTCAGGATTTTTCTAAAGCTAAAAAGAGACTTGGGGATTTTCTTCTCATCCCTCAGCATAGGTCTTTGGCTATACCCTCCTGTTCTAGACATTGTTGATTTTTTTCAGAAACTGGTATCCTGATTCTCTGCCTCCGGCTCCTTGTAAGCCAGACAGATACTACAGGGTTCCTGACTCCCACAAATTCCTTTTCAAAAATCCTGTTGCAGATCCTGAAACCATTTCACAGGGTCCCAAGGGCATTAAGGCTTCTACTGCTAAAATTCTTACCCCTTCTGATAAAGATTCCAGGGCGCTGGATAGATGGGGTAAGAAGGTTTACACTTCTGCAACCAGGCCTTTAAACTGTCAATTTCATATGCTAAAATATCAACAGCATATCATGGGACTGCTTAAACAGAAAATGTTAATTTCTGACTCTGTGGAAAATAAAGATTTACAGAATCTATTGCATTCAGCTGAACAAGTTGGAAAACATACATTGCAGTGTGGTTTTGATTCTTTGGAGGCCTCTTGCAGGGCTGCTGTAACTGGGTCTATGTTAAGGCATGCTTGCCTCAAAGAGCAAACTCTGCCTCATGTTAAAGCAAACTTGTTGGATGCTCCTTTACAACAGGACCGTCCCTTTGGTAATGAGGCTGAAGAAGTTCTAAAAAAGATGGAAGATGAAGCTAAATCTATGCAAACTGTGAAATATTTCTTAAAGTGCAACCTCCAAGATTTAGTAGGCACTGGCCTACTAAGAACTACTCCTTTCCAGTTCGTTCGAGAGCCACTCAAGTCAAACCCAGACATTCCAAAAGCACCAGGTTTCAGTCCCAAGGGACATTCAGAACAAAACAATGGGGTGCCTTCTCTTCCAAATCTGGAAACAACAAGACACCTCCCTATGGTAAGCAGTCTCAATAACTTCCCTTTACACTCATCAAGCACTTGCCTTTTAGCCACTCCTTTGGTGGGAAAACTGGCTCTTCATGCAAGAAACTGGCAAATTATAACCCAGGACCAATAGGTTTTAAATATAGTATCCCAGGGATACAGATTTCATTTCCACATGTTGTCAATTCGAAATGGATGGCCAGACCTGCCCCCAAATTAGTGGGCAGAGGCCCAGAAACAAGTACTTTCCCTCATGAGCATGGGGGCTATTTAACCAGTACCAGAAGAGGAAAAGGGACAAGGTTTCTATTCAAGACTTTTCCTGGTACCCAGAAAAGACAGATCATGGCGACCGATTCTGGACATCTTTCTGGACATTCTTAAATTCAAGATGCTGACTCTTCACCAGTTACTTTCTATGCTAGGCAAAGATGCCTGGCTGGCAACTCTCTATTTAAAAGCGGCTTACCTGCATATCCCAATCAGGGAATCTTGCAGAAGATACCTCCACTTCAAAGCAGGCTACTTGCATTACCAGTTCTCTGCACTGCCCTTTGGCTTATCTACTGCGCCCAGGGTCTAAAGTGCCTGGCTCCAGTAATTGCATTTTGCAGGCAAAGAAATATTCAGATATATCCATACCTGGACAATTGTCTAATTCAGGCAGAAAACGGGGACATTCTTCTAAAACATCTGGCATGTGCAAAAAGGGTTCTAACTTGTCTAGGGTACACTATAAATGAAAAATCACAACTGGTACTCTCTCAAAAAATTACATTCCTGGGTGCAAGCTTGAATACAACTGCCCAGATGGCTTTCCCTATGCCAGCAAAGCAAATTCATTTGGTGACCTACTTCAAACAGGTGGCAACAAAAACCCTGCTTTCTGCAAGGCAAATACTGCAAGCCTTTTGGGGTTCATGGCCTCCTGCATTCTAATTCCATATGTAAGACTGCATGTGAGGAAACTTCAGTGGTATTTAAAAAGACTTATGGAGTCAGCTTTGTCACAGCCTGGAAACAATGATTCCTATCATACCTTGCCTGCGTCTGGAGTCCCTATGGTGGGCAAAGGCCTGGCACCAGAACAAGGGATTGCCATTCACACCACCCCCTGCTGCCCAAACCCTAACTACAGACACATCAGACTATGAATGGGGTGCTTATCTGGCAGGGAAGTGCATTTAGGGAAAATGGAACCCAAATCAAATGCACCTTCACATAAATCAAAAAGAAATGCTAGCTGTACAGAATGCACTGACAGCCTTCAAGGACTACCTTCATCCAGGACAATTACTGATAATGACAGACAACACCACAGTTATGTGGTACATAAACAAGCAAGGGGGTACACACTCCTACCCCCTTTGCAGACTAGCCATGGCATTGTGGAAAACGGCCTTGACCTATCAAGTACAAATGCAAGCTCAATTTCTATCAGGAAAGCTGAGTACTCTTGTCAGACGAAATAAGCAGAAATCTCATGAACAATCACGAATGGAAACTGGAACCACGGATTTTCAACATGTTGACAAGCAGATGGGGGGAGCCCAGACATGTATCTTTTTGCCTCATCCCAGAACTTTCAGTTGGACAAATTTTGCACAAGAACTCCATCACAAAAACGCCTGGAAAGTGGATGCCCTGTCCTTCAGCTGGAAAAACCTATCAGTTTATGCCTTTCCCCCTCTGCCTCTGCTCTCCAAAGTTCTATTAAAAGTCAAACAGGACAAACCGAAAATGATTCTGATTGCTCCAGACTGGCCTCGCCAACACTGGTACCCATTCCTACGCAGTGTCACACCTTCACCGTGGCACCTGCCCCCGACACCTTACTGTCTCAGCAGCACAACCAAACTCTGCACACTCTGCTCCAAACTTTGAATCTTGCATCGTGGCTAATCACCTAAATTCACCCTTGGCATCCCTCAGCTAACCCGTGATGGATGTCATTTTGGAGGAGAGAAGACCTAGTACTAGAAAATCTTATGCTGACAAATGGAAAAAATTCTGTGCCTGGAATCAATCTCAAGGGATAAGCACAGCTGTGCCCAACATTCCTCAGGTTTTGCAATACTTAACTGAGATGTCTCTCCTTTTCTTCCATTGAAAGCCACGCCTCAGCCATTTCAGCTCATTACAACACAGAGCCTCCCCTCTTCTCTCATCCTCTGCTAAAGCAGTATCTCAGAGGGGCCAAAAACTTAAGACCACCCAGGAGGGCTCCAGCCACTGCCTGGGACCTTAATTTCATATTGGAGAAACTCGCTCTCCCTCCTTTCAAGCCAGTTGCTATTGCAGACTTAAAATTTATCTCCTGGAAAACCACTTTCCTTTTAGCAGTCCCTTCAGCTAGGATTTCTGAATTACAGGCTCTGATGGCAGTGGAGCCGTTCATCATCTGTCATACGGACAGGGCATCTCTCAGGACCATCCATCCTTCATGCCTAAGGTGGTATCCAGTGTGGCTCTTAATCGGACCATTCATTTGCCAACTTTCTTTCCTATTCCACAGAGCATGGGGGAATGGATACTGCATTCATTGGATGTACACAGACAACTTAGATTTTACACAGGACTAAATCTCAAAGAAAATCTGAACTGTTGGTAGCATTTGCTGCAGGGGCAGAGGGAAAGGCAGTTTCAAAGCTGTTTCCAGTATGCAGGGAGGGTGGCCTAATGGTTAAGGTGTTTGCCTTACAAACACAAGGTGCAGGGTTTGTCTCACAAGGGATAATTGGCTAGGCTTAAAATGGCTTGCAAGGACAGTTAGCTTAGTACTAATCTATGAACCTATGGATAAGCCATTGTATTAGTTTCTGCTATAAGCACCATGGAAAAACTATCCCCCAGGGGATCAGATCCCATTCCACCATGGCTGCATCTACTTCAACAGCCTTTCTTAGAGGTGTTCCTACCGGGGACATTCTAGAAGCTGCTACCTGGAGCTCGGTTCTTACTTTCACCAAACATTACTATTCACCACTTTTCTCTAAATCCAGAGCTGGCTTTGCCACTGTTGTCCTGCAGGGCCTTATAGCTGGTCCTAATGCTGTATAATTCCCTCCACCCACCCATAGCTTTGGGAATCTACCCAAATGTAATAACTGCAACAGTAAAACACGAAGAACATAGTACAGATGTTCACTGTTTCACTGTTGCAGTCCATTACACTTGGGTTATCCTGCCGACAGGCTACCCTCAGTTGGCCTGAATTCCAAAGTCCTGGTCCGGCGTCAGTTGCTGTCGCCTCTTCCCTGACGTCAGTGCGCCAGGGGTATATAAGATGCGGCTGACGCAATTTTCATCAGTCTTTCTTGCCGCTCAGTGCCCGAAGCAAAACAGTTTGCAAGTGCCAGTCGGCCCACTCCTGAGATTTTCGAAATTAAATTTCAGAACCGAAGTCTTCAATAAAGCTAAGTACCCCGTTGGGGAAACTTTTTCTTGCTCCAGACCGATGCCAGTAAAAGTTAACAATTGTATTTCTTGTGGGAAGCAAATACCTCATAAGGATTTTCACTCTTACTGTATTCCTTGCCTAGGCCCTGACCACAACGTTGCTAGTTGTCGGTTTTGTGCTAGATTCAACCAACGCACTGTTAAGCATTGGTTTGATTTTGCTTTACATTACTTTGGCCGAATGTTTAACTACATAATGCTGTCGGAACAACCGACCGGAATTCATAAACGCAAAGACAAAAGGACAGGCATCTGAGGTCCAAAACAGACTACAAAACCTCTTCTAGGCCATTCGCCGGTTCTCAGAGAGGCACTTTCGCAGCCCCTGACACCCGCTACCTCAGAGCCACAGGCCGCCTCTCACTCCCACGTGGAGACAACTAGGCCTCTGGAAACTCAAGGTGTTGGGCCTACGGAGACTATTCCCTCAGATGGGTCCAGAGCTGCTGAGCAGGCATCGGCTTCTGAGGGTGTTTTCAGATCTTTACAGCTTACTATCAAGTCTACTTCAGCAGCCAAGGTAAAATCTAAAACACCATTAAAGACAAAGAAACAAGTACAGCATTCTCCTGGACAGTCATCCATGCCAAAGAAACAGATGCTTAAAATGGCCGAGGACCTAATTACTGTGATCAGGGGTTCCCATCCCCCTCCTGGTAAAAGGCCTAGGCAAGACACTGACAGACACCTCTGCCCAGGTTTCTATTTCCTCTTCAGAACAGGGATGTTCTCTTCCTCCCTATGAGGACTCTGATGCAGAAGAATCTATCCCTTCAGCCTCTCCTCCTGAGGATTACTCTTTTGGGGAAACCCTGCACACCATGAGGGAGCATTTCCACTGGGGGAGCCAGGATTATTCAGAATCCAAGAAAAGGTTCAGAGATTTTCTTTTATTGCCTCAGCACAGGCCCCTTGTCATTCCCCCTGTACTAGATGTTTTTTTCTGAATCCAGTTTGTCTCCCGATTCATTACCCCCTGCACCAGTCAAGCCAGATAGATACTGCAGGGTCCCAGACTCTCAAGTTTCTTTATAAAAACCCTGCTGCTGACCCAGAAACAATTTTTCAGGGTCCCAAAGGGGTTCAAGGCTTCCACTGCAAAAAACCCTGTTCCCCCCGATAGGGATTCTAGAGCACTGGATAGATGGGGGAAAAAAGTCTGCACTTCTCCTACTTTAGCTGTAAGGGCTTTAAACTGCCAGTTTCACATGCTTAAATATCAACAATACCTAATGTCTTTGCTAAAACAGAAAATGCTTACAAGCTCAGAATGTCCTGACAATAAGGAAATGCAGGATTTATTGCATGCAGCTGAACAAGTGGGAAAGCATACTCTGCAATGTGGTTTTGATTCATTAGAGGCTTCTTGCAGAGCCGCAGTTACAGGCTCTGTCATTCGAAGGCTTGCTTGGTTAAAAGAGCAGAGTTTACCTGATCATGTTAAAGCAAAATTATTGGATGCTCCATTACAGCATGATATTTTGTTTGGTGTTAAGGCTGAGGAGGTGTTAAAGAAAATGGAGGATAAAGCAAAATCAATGCAAACAGTAAAGGATTTCTTACAGGTTCAGCCACCTAGATTTAGCAGGAACTGGCCTTCAAAAAATTGGTCCTTTCCAGCGTCGGGCCACAAAGAGGCCAATACAGATGCCCTTGAGGCAAATCTCGGCCACAAGGCTCATACAGACCTAAACAATGGGGTGCTTCAGCCCCCAAAGGCGGAGAAAACAAATCACAGCCTTGTAGGAATCAGTCCCAATGACTTCCCTTTACCAAAGCCAAGCACTTACCTTTTGACAGCACCCTTAGGGGGAAAACTAGCACTTTTCTCACCCAGGACAAATGGGTACTGAATATTTTCTCAGGGTTACAGGTTCCACTTTCACACCCTACCAAGGTCAAAAGGTATGCCAGACCTGCCACAAAACCAATGGGCAGAGGCACAAAAACAAATTTCTGCTCTCATGGACATGAGAGCAATTCAAAAAGTACCACAGCAAGAACAGGGACAAGGATTTTACTCAAGACTTTTCTTGGTACCCAGAAAGGACAGTCTGGAGACCAATACTGGACTTGTCAAATCTAAATACTTTCCTGGATGATGATCATCGTGTTTCACTGTTGCAGTCATTACACTTGGGTTATCCGTCGGCAGGCTACCCGCAGTCGGCCCGAGTTCCAAAGTCTTGGTCCGGCGTCGGTTGCTGTCTCCTCTTCCCTGATGTCAGTGTGCCAGGGGTATAAAAGATGCAACTGACGCCATTTTGTTCAGTCTTTCTTGCCACGCAGTGCCCGAAGCAAAAGCAGTTGGCAAGTGCCGGTCAGCCGACTCCTGAGATTTTCGAAATTGAGTTTCAGAACCGAAGTCTTCAATAAAGCTAAGTACCCCGTCGGGGAAACTTTTTCTTGCTCCAGACCGATGTCAGTAAAAGTTAATTGTATTTCTTGTGGGAAGCAAATACCTCATAAGGACTTTCACTCTTACTGTATTCCTTGCCTAGGCCCTGACCACGGCGTTACTAGTTGTCGGTTTTGTGCTAGATTCAACAAACACACTATTAAACGTCTCTTTGATTTTGCTTTACATTATTTTGGCCAAAGGTTTAATTACATAATGCCATCAGAACAGACCAGAATTTATAAAAATCGCAAAGACAAAGAAAAGGACAGGCTTCCGAGGTCCAAAACTGACTAAGCCTCTTCTGTGCCATTCGCCGATTCTCAGTGAGGCGCTTTTGCAGCCCCTGACACCCGCTACCTCAGAGCCACAGGCCATATCCAACAGCCACGTGGAGACACCGAGGCCTGTGGAAACTCAAGGTATTGGGCCTACGGAAACTATTCCCTCAGATGGGTCCAGAGCCGCTGAGCAGGCATTGGCTTCTGAGGGTGTTTTCAGACCTTCACAGCTTACAGTTAAGCCCACTACAGCAACCAAGGCAAAGTATAAAACACCATTAAAGACAAGGAAACAAGTACAGCATTCTCCAGAACAGTCATCCAGGCCAAAGAAACAGATGCTTAAAATGGCCGAAGACCTAATTACTTTAATCAGGGGTTCCCATCCCCCTCCTGACAAAAGGCCTAGGCAAGACGCTGACTATGATTCCTCTGACCAGGTTTCTGTTTTCTCTGATTCCTCTTCTGATCAGGCATACTCTCTCCCTCCCTATGAAGACTCTGATGCAGAAGAGTCTATACCTTCAGCCTCTCCGCCTGAGGATTATTCTTTTGGGGAAACCGTACACACCATGAGGGAGCATTTCCATTGTGAGCGCCAGGATTATTCAGAATCCAAGAAAAGACTCAAGACTTTCTTTTATTGCCCCAGCACAGGCCCCTGGCTATTCCCCCTTTGCTTGATATTGTTTGTTTTCTCTGAATCCAGTCTGACTCATGATTCTTTACCCCCTGCACCAGTCAAGCCAGACAGGTACTACAGGGTCCCTGACTCTCATAAATTTCTTTACAAAAAATCCTGCTGCAGATACAGAAACAATTTCTCAGGGTCCTAAAGGGGTTAAGGCTTCCACTGCTAAAAATCCTGTCCCCTCGGATAGGGATTCTAGAGCTCTGGACAGATGGGGGGGGGGAGTTTACACTTCTGCTACTTTAGTTGTAAGGGATTTAAATTGCCAGTTTCACATGCTTAAGTATCAGCAGTATCGCATGTCATTGTTAAAGCAAAAAATGGTTTCAATCTCAAAGTTCAGGCAGTAAGGAAATGCAGGATTTATTGCATGCAGCTGAACAAGTGGGAAAGCATACATTACAATGTGGTTTTGATTCATTAGAGGCTTCTTGTAGAGCCACGTTACAGGCTCTGTTATTCAAAGGCATGCTTGGTTGAAAGAACAAAGTTTACCTGACCATGTTAAAGTAAAATTATTGGATGCTCCACTACAGCATGATACTTTGTTTGGTGTTAAGGCAGAAGAGGTGTTAAAGAAAATGGAGGATAAAGCAAAATCAATGCAGACAGTAAAGGATTTCTTCAGCAAACCAGTACATAATCCAATGCAGCACCAAGTAGTGGCCAGTTGAAAACTCCAGTGCAAATATGAACAAGTTAATTCAGATGAATGAATAAAATATAATAAAGTACATTGCAGCGTAAACCACTAAGCGCTTTCACCTGACAAGGTCGGGCATCATCAGAGTGGTAAAACAGTTATTAGCCAACCAACTATTATAAATTTCAAAAAATCCCGCCCTTTGTAACGAACCTATCAGTGGAAAGTTCTGAGTCGATGTTGGTGTCAAAACCTTTTTTTAAAAAAAAAAAAAAAAAAAAAAAAAAACACTAACGTGTTCTTAAAACACTCTTACAAGTTTCAAAAAATAAATAAAATGTGTATGAATATATATAATTCAATGTTATCAATTCTATTAAAAATCAATGCATAAACTAATAAAACAAAATATTGTATTATATTAAATAATTATTAAATAAATATTAAATAAATACTGATAAACTACGCAAAATAGTGACTATGTAAAAAGTATATTTGTATGTCTGATTTATATAAGAAGGATCTATATTTTAAAATACTTGCCATAGAAATGTACTCAATGATATATAAGAAGGATCTATATTTTAAAATACTTGCCATAGAAATGTACTCAATGATCCCTGGCGGTCTAGATGAATTTAATCTCAATTGCCAGAAGGTCTCCCTCATCTCTAATAGAATCTTGAAATCGCCACTTCTATCGTTATCAGGAATACTGTCTATAATAAAAAATAAACATTTATTGAAATTAACACAGGTCAAACTATGTAAATAAAGGGAGTTGGTCGTCTTTTTATTCTTGATGTCCCTAACATGTTCAAGGATTCTTAACCTTAGTTTTCTAATGGTCTTCCCTTCGTAAAAACTAGGGCAACTTAAACAGGTAGCAATGTAAATAATCCTCTTGGTGTTGCAATTACAATGGCCAGGACATGTAATAGTTCTGTAAAAATTCATAACTGTCACATATGGGCCATTGTTAATGAACTTGCATACACTGCAAGAACCACACTTATTCATAGAGGAACTTTTATAAGGCCCATTGTTTGAGTTGTCTCTTTCAAACTCCTTCAAATTCGGCCCCCTACTGTATGTAATAAGAGGTGTGTTCCCTATAATCTGTGGTTTCCTTATCCATCGTGCATAGCCAAGCTTCTCTCAAAATATTGACAATTGTGTCAGCGTGACCATTAAAGGGCAAAATCATGGCTCTCGTGTTTCTCGTGGACAGGGGAAAAAATATCATTGCTCGGGTCATAATTAGCCTTGGGTAGGCCTCCCTGTAATATTGGCCTAAATGTTAGGTGTCTTTTAACATCAACTTCCTCGTCTAAAAGATCTGAGGGGTAACCTCTTTGTCTAAACATATCCATTAAAACTTTCATTTCATTTGCATAATGGTGATCAGTACTGATAAGTCTAGATAGTCTTACCATCTGACCCTTAAAAACATTTATTTTTTGAAACAATGGGCGACAACTATGTAAAAAACTGTTTGAGTATGTTTCTTTACGAAAAATACTTGATTCAATAGTTAATTCACCTTGTTCATCTTTGATATGTAATAGAATGTCTAAATAATTACAAGTATGACCGTGTACCTTAAATGTAAATTTCAAAAAATCCGTAGTGTTAAGGTAATCAATAAAAGTGGGAATCATATCTATTGGGCCCCTCCAAAAAATCAATATCTCGTCCAAATATCGAAGATATAATTTCACATGTTGCATAAAAGATGAAAAAACCTTGTCTAGTTCCCAATGTGCCAATACCAAATTGGCATAGATAGGTGCACATTTTGCCCCCATGGCAACTCCCGTGACCGGTTTATAAAGTTCACCTTAAAAAGCCAAAAAGTTATTGGTTAAAATAAGTTCCATAAGGTCAACAATGAGAGATCTTTTGACAGAATGTAAACCACCTCTGTTGTCCAAACAAGATCTAAATAGATTAGGGCCTTCTAACTGAGGTACAACAGAAAAAAGGTTAACATCAATGGTGACCATAATGGGTGCCTCATCAAAATGTTGCTGTCTAATAACATCTAGGCAGTGCCATGAATCACGCAAAATGTGTGGAAAAAAATTGACAATGTTTTTACAATAAAAATCAACATATGAGGCCATGGCTTCAGTCTTGGAGCCTTTGGCTGAAACAATTGGATGGAAAGGTGGATTGTTCTGGCATTTATTGATTTTAGGAATGCCGAAGATTGTAGGCGTCACAAGGTGATCTACCTGTAAATAGTGGTGTTCATCTTGGTCTATAACCCCATCCATAAGCCATTCATACAAAAGCCAATCAATTTTAGAGTATGCCATATGCATCTCATTAAGTGATACCCTATCGTAAGTGTTGACATCATTCAATAAAATGGTCATTCTATTAGAATAATCAGTTGCAGACATAATGACCACACCCCCACCCTTGTCAGGTTTCATGACCCTAAAATTGTTTGAAGTAGTCAATTGCCTTAAACAAAACTTTTCACCAACGGTCATGTTATCCGGAAAGTGATCATTCAGTTTGCTCAACCTTCTAATCTGAGTTTCACACATAGATTCAAAAGTGTGAATACAGGGATGAGTTGGGGGGATAAAAGTGCTTTTTCTTTTTGGCTGTAGTGTTTGTTCGTAACACAAATTGTGATTTTTTAAAAAAATACATTTGTAAATTCAACTGTCTTGTGTACAGTCTAAGATTAACCAAAAGTCTTGCTGTGTCATTCCTAAAGCTAGGTACAAAAGTAAAACCTTTTCCAAACACTGACAAGTGGTTGTCGGTCAACTCCAAATCAGTAAAATTATAGACATACATTATTGATTTTCACCCTGGTACAAATCAATTCATTGTCTAAACTGGAACATGTTCCAGTGGAATCAATAATACAAGCTACAGAATTGTCTAAAAAATGTCCGGGAAAACAGTCGAGTCCTGTCTAATGGAAATGTCCGCTAAACTTTCCCCAGAACGTGGTGATGTAACTAAGGTCTGTAATTGGAGTGGGACCACCTCCTCCTGTTGTGAAGTCCTTGTGGGTGACCTCTCCACGATGGTTGTCCTCTGGGGAGCTGGTTGCGTTCGCGGATGCGTTCTGAATGCCTCAATGGGGGAGGATCTAAAAAAAACCCCATTGTCACTGAAATCATCAGTGTCGGTCACATAGTCATCAATAGTATGCCCGTTGGTCCCTTGGTTCTGAACAGGAGAGTTACCAGTCCGGACAAATGCAGGAGAAATTAAAAAAAAAACCATCACCAGGGGTTTTAAAACTGTGCTCTTTTGAATTCTTATAAAGTGAGAATAAACTTTGTGAATGGCATAATCTTCACTATCCCTATTAAGCTTAAAATATTTAATATTTAAGCCATTACTCACAAAGTTGTCCACTGATAGGTTCGTTACAAAGGGTGGGATTTTTTGAAATTTATAATAGTTGGTTGGCTAATAACTGTTTTACCACTCTGATGCCTGACTTCTTTTCAGGTGAAAGCGCTTAGTGGTTTACCCTGCAATGTACTTTATTACATTTTATTTATTCATCTGAATTAAAAGTTTTTTAACTTGTACATATTTGCGCTGGAGTTTTTTCAACTGGCCACTACTTGGAGCTGCATTGGATTATTTACTGGTTTGTTTATTTCCTTTTGTTGTCTGCCAGCGGCTTACTGGTTTTTGGCTTATTGTACCGGCAATATGGAACAGTTAATGCTTCAATATGTTCAGATAACCAACCAGCTAATTAATCTTTTTCGTGAGAAGGGTACGGACGTTAAGTTTTTTTTTACCAGAGATTCCTGTGCAGGAACCACCGTTAATGGATTCTCAAGTGACGCTTACTGACTCTCAAGCAGAGTTATACACTTTACATACCCCGCCCGCTTCCAGAGAACATGGAGTATCTACGCATATGGCGAACATGGCTTTTATCAATTCGGGTACCAGCGGACCTTCTAACGGTCCTAATTCTTTGTTTAACAACCGAAATGTTACCAACGACGGGCTGGAAGCCTTTCTAAATCCCTTGGACACTGACTGGCAGGTTCGAGCGAGGCGTGCTTCTGGACCAGGTACTTTTAAAACACAATTATCGAACTTTGAATTTAAACTTAAAATCACTACAAATGGACAGTGTTTTTTTGGCAAGGTCCATAGAGCTTAAACAAGTGCTGAAGGGCTTGAGAGTGTTTAAATTACCGAATGTTTTTTTCAGCTGGGACCGAAGGTTTTAAAGTTTTGCTTGATTTTTTTGACCGGATGGGTTTGGAACTGATGAATATTATTTCCAACAATAATAAAACGCTTCTTTCTTTGAAGAAAGAATTGGGTGAAATGAACAAAAATATTACTAAGGATCTTTTGTTCGAGATTAATAAACCAAAATATGACAATGTGTTAAACAGAGTTGACAACTTTGAGAGTAATGGCTTAAATATTAAATCTTTTAAGCTTAATAGGGATAGTGAAGATTATGCCACTCACAAAGTTTATTCTCACTTTAAAGAATTCAAAAGAGCACATAGTTTTAAAACCCCTGGTGATGGGGGGTTTTTAGTTTCTCCTGCATTTGTCTGGACTGGTAACACTCCTGTTCAGAACCAAGGGACCAACGGGCATACTATTGATGACTATGTGACTGACGCTGATGATTTCAATGACAATGGGTTTTTTTAGATCCTCCCCCATTGAGGCGTTCAGAACGCATCCGTGAACGCAACCAGTTCCCCAGAGGACAACCATCGTGGAGAGGTAAACCACAAGGATTTCACAACAACAGGAGGAGGTGGTCCCACTCCAATTACAGACCTTAGTTACATCACCACGTTCTGGGGAAAGTTTTGCGGACATTTCCATTAGACAGGACTCTACTATTTATTTTCCCGGACATTTTTTAGACAATTCTGTAGCTTGTATTATTGATTCCACTGGACCATGTTCCGACAATGAATTGATTTGTACCATGGTGAAAATCAATAATGTAGGTCTTTATAATTTTACTGATTTGGAGTTGACCGACAACCACTTGTCATGGTTTGGAAAAGGTTTTACTTTTGTACCTAGTTTTAGGAATGACACAGCGAGACTTTTGGTTAATCTTAGACTACACAAGACAGTTGAATTTACAAATGTATTTTTTTAAAAATCACAATGTGTTATGAACAAACACTAGAGCCAAAAAGAAAAAGCACTTTTATCCCCCCCAACTCATCTCTGTATTCACACTTTTGAATCTGTGTGAAGCTCAGATTAGAAGGTTGAGCAAACTGAATGATCACTTTACGGATAACATGACCATTGGTGAAAAGTTTTGTTTAAGGCAATTGACTACTTCAAACAATTTTAGGGTCATGAAACCGGACAAGGGTGGGGGTGTGGTCATTATGTCTGCAACTGATTATTCTAATAGAATGACCATTTTATTGAATGATGTCAGCACTTACCATAGGGTATCACTTAATGAGATGCATATGGCATACTCTAAAATTGATTGGCTTTTGTATGAATGGCTTATGGATGGGGTTATAGACCAAGACGAACACCACTATTTACAGGTAGATCACCCTGTGACGCCTACAATCTTCGGCATTCCTAAAATCAATAAATGCCAGAACAATCCACCTTTCCGTCCAATTGTTTCAGCCAAAGGCTCCAAGACTGAAGCCATGGCCTCGTATGTTGATTTTTATTGTAAAAACATTGTCAATTTTTTTCCACACATTTTGCGTGACTCATGGCACTGCCTAGATGTTATTAGACAGCAACATTTTGATGAGGAACCCATTATGGTCACCATTGATGTTATTAACCTTTTTTCTGTTATACCTCAGTTAGAAGGCCTTAATCTATTTAGATCTTGTTTGGACAACAAAGGTGGTTTACATTCTGTCAAAAGATCTCTTTGTTGACCTTATGGAACTTATTTTAACTAATAACTTTTTGGCTTTTGAAGGTGAACTTTATAAACAGGTCACGGGAGTTGCCATGGGGGCAAAATGTGCACCTATCTATGCCAATTTGGTATTGGCACAATGGGAACTAGACAAGGTTTTTTCATCTTTTATGCAACATGTGAAATTATATCTTAGATATTTGGATGATATATTGATTTTTTGGAGGGGCCCAATAGATACGATTCCCACTTATTGATTACCTTAACAACACTACGGATTTTTTTGAAATTTACATTTAAGGTACACGGTCATACTTGTAATTATTTAGACAGTCTATTACATATCAAAGATGAACAAGGTGAATTAACTATTGAATCAAGTATTTTTCGTAAAGAAACATACTCAAACAGTTTTTTACACTTTTATAGTTGTCGCCCATTGTTTCAAAAAATAAATGTTTTTAAGGGTCAGATGGTAAGACTATCTAGACTTATCAGTACTGATCACCATTATGCAAATGAAACGAAAGTTTTAATGGATATGTTTAGACAAAGAGGTTACTCCTCAGATCTTTTAGACAGAATTAAGGAGGAAGTTGATGTTAAGACACCTAACATTTAGGCCAATATTACAGGGAGGCCTACCAAAGGCTAATTATGACCTGAGCAATGATATTTTTTTCCCCTATCCACGAGAAACATGAGAGCCATGATTTTGCCCTTTAATGGTCACTATGACACAATTGTCAATATTTTGAGAGAAACTTGGCTATACACGATGGATAAGGAAACCACACAGATTATAGGGAACGCACCTCTTATTACATACAGTAGGGGGACGAATTTGAAGGAGTTGTTTGAAAGAGAACTCCAACAATGGGCCTTATAAAAGTTCCTCTGAGTAAGTGTGGTTCTTGCAGTGTATGCATGTTCATTAACAATGGCCCATATGTGACAGTTATGAATTTTTACAGAACTGTTAAATGTCCTGGCCATTGTAATTGCAACACCAGGAGGGTTATTTACATTGCTACCTGTTTAAGTTGCCCTAGTTTTTGCGTAGGGAAGACCATTAGAAAACTAAGGTTAAGAATCCTTGAACATGTTAGGAACATCAAGAATAAAAAGACGACCAACTCCCTTTATTTACATAGTTTGACCTGTGTTAATTTCAATAAATGTTTATTTTTTATTATTGACAGGATTCCTGATAACGATAGAAGTGGTGATTTCAAGATTCTATTAGAGATGAGGGAGACCTTGTGGCAATTGAGATAAAATGCATCTAGATCCCCAGGGATCAATGAGTACATTTCTATGGCAAGTATTTTAAAATATAGATCCCTTTTTATATAAATCAGACATACAAATATACTTTTTACATATGGTCACTATTTTGAGTAGTTTATTTATCAATATTAATTTAATATTTATTTAATTTAATACAATATTTTGTTTTATTAGTTTATGCATTGATTTTTAATAGAATTGATAACATTGAATTTTATATATATTCATACACATTTTTTATTTATTTTTTGAAACTTGTAAGAGTGTTTTAAGAACACGTTAGTGTTGTGTGTTTTTTAAAAAAAAAAAAAAAAAAAAAAAAGGTTTTGACACCAACAACATCGAGTCGGAACTTTCTACTGATAGGTTTGTTACAAAGGGCGGGATTTTTTTAAATTTTATAATGGTTGGCTTCTAATTGTTTTACCACTCTGATGCCTGACTTCTTTTCAGGTGAAAGCGCTTAGTGGTTTATGCTGCAATGTACTTTATTATATTTTATTTATTCATCTGAATTAAAAGTTTTTTGTAACTTGTTCATATTTGCGCTGGAGTTTATTCAACTGGCCACTACTTGGAGCTGCATTGGATTAGTAAAGGATTTCTTACAGGTTCAACCACCTAGGTTTAGCAGAAACTGGCCTTCAAAAAATGTATTCCTTTCCGGTGTCACAGGCCACAAAGAGGCAGATACAGATGCCCAAGAGGCAGATCTCAGCCCCAAGGCTCCTACAGACCTAAACAATGGGGTGCTTCAGCCCCCAAAGGAGGGGAAGACTAATCACAACCTTATAGGAAACAGTCCCAATGACTTCCCTCTACAGATGCCAAGCACTTAACGTTTGGCAGCACCCCTAGGGGAAAGCTAGCACTTTTCTCAAAAAATTGGCACATAATCACCCAGGACAAATGGGTACTGAAAATTGTTTCTCAGGGTTACAGGTTCCACTTTCACACGCTTCCAAAATCAAGAGGTATTCCGGACCTGCCACAAAACCAATGGGCGGAGGCACAAAAACAAATTGCTGCTCTCATGGACATGGGAGCTATTCAGAGTACCACAGCAAGAACAGGGGCAAGGATTTTACTCGAGACTTTTCTTAGTACCCAGAAAGGACAAAGCCTGGAGACCAATACTGGACCTGTCAATCCTAAATACTTTCCTGGATGTTCCAAAATTCAAAATGTTAACACTACAGCAGCTTCTACCCATGCTGGGCAAGAAGGCTTGGCTAGTTACTTTGGACCTCAAGGAGGCATACCTGCATGTCCCAGTCACAGACTTGCAGAAGGTACCTCAGATTCATAGCAGTCTCAATGCATTACCAATTCTCTGCACTGCTCTTTGGCTTATCTACTGCGCCCAGGGTGTTCACAAAATGCCTTGCACCAGTAATTGCATTTTGCAGACGAAGAGGAATTCAAATGTATCCCTACTTGGGCGACTGCCTTATTCAAGCAGAGAGCAAGGACATTCTACTAAAACATCTGGCGTTTGTAAAAAGATTACTAATTTGCCTAGGGTACACAGTAAATGAAAAGAAATCAAAACTAGTGCCCTCTCGAGATAATATTCCTGGGTGCAAGCTTAAATACAACTGCCCAGATGGCTTATCTCACGCCAGACAAAGGCAACTGACTCAATACTTTCAACTGATGGCAACAAAGACCCAGCTCCCTGCAAGAAAAATTCTGCAGGCCCACGGCTTCATGGCATTCTGCATTCTACTAATTCCATATGCAAGACTGCATGTGAGGAAACTAGAATGGTATCTAAAAAGTGTTTGGACTTAACATTGTCACAGCCTGGAGACTATCATAACTTTAATTCCCTGCCTACAACAGGAGTTTCGATGGTCCCAGGCCTGTCACCACAACAAGGGACAGCCTTTCACCTTACCCACAGCCAGGCATTCAACAATGGATGCATCGGATTATGCCTGGGGGGCACATATGGCAGGAAAATGTATTCAGGTCACGTGCCCCAAGGAACAAATGCATCTTCACATCAATCAGAAAGAGACGCTAGCTGTACAGAATGCCCTGACAGCTTTCAAGGACCTACTACATCCAGGACAACTACTAATAAAGACTGACTATAACCACAGTTATGTGGTACATAAACAAGCAAGGGGGCACACATTCCTACCCCCTATGCAGGCAAGCCATGACCTTGTGGAACACTGCACTAACCAATCAGGTACATCTGCAGGCACAATTCCTGCCAGGAACAAAAAATACACTGGCATACGAACTAAGCAGAAATCTCACGGACCCTCACAAATGGAAACTAAATCTACAGGTGTTCAGCATAACAAGGAAATGGGGAAGCCCAGACATAGATCTTTTTGCCTCCCCTCACAATTGCCAACTACAGAAATTCTGCACAAGAACTTATCACTCAAGCATGGAAAGTGGATGCTCTCTCATTCAGCTGGAAAGCTCTTGACAGACTATGCCTTCCCTCCAATGCCTCTTCTTACCAAGGTGCTCCTAAAAGTCAGACAAAGGCCAAAAATGATCCTGATTGCCCCAGACTGGCCACGTCAGCACTGGCACCCAATCCTAAAGAGCTTGTCTCTGGGCCCAGCTTGGCCTTTACCTCAAATTCCTTAAATTTCTGACTCAACAGAGCAATCAGATTCTGCACAGTCAACTCAGAACCTTAAATCTGGCAGCATGGAAGATAACGTAGCCAAGTGAAAATAATGTAGCTACTCAGACTGCACCTCTCTCTAAAGCTGTTATGGATGTCATTTTAGAAGCCAGGAAGCCCAGCACTAGGAAATGTTATGCAGAAAAATGGAAGAGATTCTGTGCTTGGAACCAGGCACAAGGGCTCTACCACTTGTTCCAAATATACCTCAGATTTTACAATACCTAACTGAGATGCTGGACAAATGCCTGTCTTTCTCATCAATTAAAATCCATGCCTCTGCCATTTCAGCTCATTACAATACAGAACCTCCTATTTTTTTCACATCCTCTACTAACTACTTCAGAGGGGCAAAAAAGACCCCCAAGGAGAGCACCAGTACCAGCTTGGGATCTCAATTTTGTTTTAGAAAAACTCACACTGCCTCCTTTTGAACCAGCCAGCACAGCTGATATAAAATTCTTTTCATGGAAAACTGCTCTGCTCCTAGCAATAACTTCAGCAAAAAGAGTATCCGAGTTACAGGCATTAATGGCTGTGGAACCTTTCATCATTTTTCACCAGGACAGGGTTTCTCTCGGGATAAACCAAACATTCATGCCAAAAGTAGTTTCCAATGTGGCCATGAACCAAACCATTCATTTACCAACTGGACAAAACAAAAGCTTTCAGAAAAACTGAGCAACTGTTTGTAGCCTATGCTGCAGGATCACAAGGACAACCTATCACAAAGCAGACCATTTCAAAATGGATAGCACACTGTATCCGCTTCTGTTATGCACAAC